>NW_026282008.1:0-3429 GCF_023373465.1 Oncorhynchus keta
GAGAGAGAGAGAGAGAGAGAGAGAGAGAGAGAGAGAGAGAGAGAGAGAGAGATTACATTCCACATTACATACATATAACATGCACTCACATTCTCACATTATGAGCATGCACATACACCCAGTGCAAAGCAATATCCTGTGCTTATTGCTCATTCAGTCTAGCCTCTTTCCCTCACCTTGAGAATTTGTAGAACACATTATCCTGCATGCCCCCAGGTACCTCATTTGTTGACTTCTGTGATCGAAAAGTCTTGGTTTTATGCATGTCAACATCAGAAGCCTCCTCCCTTCTGTTTTACTCACTGCTTTAGCACACTCTGCCAACCCTGATGTCCTTTGCCGTGTCTGAATCCTGGCTCAGGAAGGCCACCAAAAATTCAGAGATTTGCATACCCAACTATAACATCTTCCACAAGATAGAACTGCCAAAGGGGGCGGAGTCGCAGTCTACTGTAGAGATAGCTGCAAAGTAATGTCATACTTTCCAGGTCCATACCCAAACAGTTTGAAACTAATTTGAAAATTACCTTCCAGAAACAAGTCTATCACTGTTGCCGCCTGCTACCGACCCCCGTCAGCTCCCAGCTGCGCCCTGGACACCATTTGTGAATTGATCGCCCTCATCTAGCTTCAGAGTTTGTTCTGTTAGGTGACCTAAACTGGATATATGCTTAACACCGGCAGTCCTACAATCTAAGCTAGATGCCCTCAATCTCACTCAAATCATCAAGGAACCCACCAGGTACAACCCTAACTCTGTAAACAAGGGCACTCATAGACGTCATCCTGACCAACTGGCCTCCAAATATACCTCCGCTGTCTTCAACCAGATCTCAGCGATCACTGCCTCATCGCCTGTATCCGCCACGGAGCCGCAGTCAAACGTACTCACCCCTCATCACTGTCAAACGCTCCCTAAAACACTTCTGTGAGCAGGCCTTTCTAATCGACCTGGCCCGTGTATCCTGGAAGGACATTGACCTCATCCCGTCAGTTGAGGATGCCTGGTCATTCTTTAAAAGTAACTTCCTCACCATTTTAGATAAGCATGCTCCGCTAAAAAATGCAGAACCAAGAACAGATACAGCCCTTGGTTCACTCCAGACCTGACTGCCTCGACCAGCACAAAACATCCTGTGGCGGACTGCAATAGCATCGAATAGCCCCGTGATATGCAACTGTTCAGGGAAGTCAGGAACCAATACACGCAGTCAGTCAGGAAAGCTAAGGCCAGCTTCTTCAGGCAGAAGTTTGCATCCTGTAACTCCAACTCCAAAAAGTTCTGGGACACTGTGAAGTCCATGGAGAACAAGAGCACCTCCCTCCCAGCTGCCCACTGCACTGAGGCTAGGAAACACGGTTCCACCGATAAATCCATGATTATCGAAAACTTCAATAAGCACTTCAACGGCTGGCCATGCCTTCCGCCTGGCTACTCCAACCTCGGCCAACAGCTCCGCCCCGTAGTTCCTCACCCAAGCCTCTCCAGGTTCTCCTTACCCAAATCCAGATAGCAGATGTTCTGAAAGAGCTGCAAAACCTGGACCCGTACAAATCAGCTGGGCTTGATAATCTGGACCCGCTATTTCTAAAACTATCTGCCGCCATTGTCGCAACCCCTATTACCAGCCTGTTCAACCTCTTTCATATCGCCTGAGATCCCCAAGGATTGAAAGCTGCCGCAGTCATCCCCCTCTTCAAAGGGGGAGACACCCTGGACCCAAACTGCTATAGACCTATATCCATCCTGCCCTGCCTATCTAAGGTCTTTGAAAGCCAAGTCAACAAACAGGTCACTGACCATCTCGAATCCCACCGCACCTCTCCGCTGTGCAATCTGGTTTCCGAGCCGGGTCACGGGTGCACCTCAGCCACACTCAAGGTACTAAATGATATCATAACCGCCATCGATAAAAGACAGTACTGTGCAGCCGTCTTCATCGACCCGCCAAGGCTTTCGACTCTGTCAATCACCAAATTCTTATCGGCAGACTCAACAGCCTCGGTTTTTCGGATGACTGCCTTGCCTGGTTCACCAATTACTTTGCAGACAGAGTTCAGTGTGTCAAATCGAGGGCATGCTGTCCGGTCCTCTGGCAGTCTCTATGGGGGTGCCACAGGGTTCAATTCTCGGCCGACTCTTTTCTCTGTATATATCAATGATGTTGCTCTTTGCCGCGGGCGATTCCCTGATCCACCTCTACGCAGACGACACCATTCTATATACTTTCGGCCCGTCATTGACACTGTGCTATCCAACCTCCAAACGAGCTTCTAATGCCATACAGCACTCCTTCCGTGGCCTCCAACTGCTCCTAAACGCGAGTAAAACCAAATGCATGCTTTTTCAACCGATCGCTGCCTGCACCCGCATGCCCGACTAGCATCACCACCCTGGATGGTTCCAACCTTGAATATGTGGACATCTATAAGTACCTAGGTGTCTGGCTAGACTGCAAACTCTCCTTCCAGACTCACATCAAACATCTCCAATCAAAAATCAAATCCAGAGTCGGCTTTCTATTCCGCAACAAAGCCTCCTTCACTCACGCTGCCAAGCTTACCCTAGTAAAACTGACTATCCTACCGATCCTCGACTTCGGCGATGTCATCTACAAAATGGCTTCCAACACTCTACCAGCAAACTGGATGCAGTCTATCACAGTGCCATCCGTTTTGTCACTAAAGCACCTTATACCACCCACCACTGCGACTTGTATGCTCTAGTCGGCTGGCCTCACTACATATTCGTCGCCAGACCCACTGGCTCCAGGTCATCTACAAGTCCATGCTAGGTAAAGCTCCGCCTTATCTCAGTTCACTGGTCACGATGGCAACACCCATCCGTAGCACGCGCTCCAGCAGGTGTATTCACTGATCATCCCTAAAGCCAACACCCATTTAGCCGCCTCGTTCCAGTACTCTGCTGCCTGTGACTGGAACGAATTGGGTAAAATCGCTGAAGTTGGGAGACTTTTATCTCCTCACCAACTTCAAACATCAGCTATCCGAGCAGCTAACCGATCGCTGCAGCTGTACATAGTCTATTGGTAAATAGTCACCCTTTTTCACCTACCTCATTCCCATACTGTTTTTATACTGTTTTTATTTATTTACTTTTCTGCTCTTTGCACACCAATATTCTACCTGTACATGCCATCTGATCATTTATCACCAGTGTTAATCTGCAAATTGTATTATTCGCCTACCTCCTCATGCCTTTGCACACATTGTATATAGACTGCCCATTTTTTTTCTACTGTGTTATTGACTTGCTAAATTGTTTACTCCATGTGTAACTCTGTGTTGTCTGTTCACACTGCTATGCTTTATCTTGGCCAGGTCTGCAGTTGCAAATGAGAACTTGTTCTCAACTAGAAGCCTACCTGGTTAAATAAAGGTGAAATAAAAAAAAAAAAAAATAAAAAA
>NW_026282009.1:0-11074 GCF_023373465.1 Oncorhynchus keta
TGTACAACTGACTGGGCTGTGAATGTTCGATGCTGTACAGCTGACTGGGCTGTGAATGTCTGATGTTGTACAGCTCACTGGGCTGTGAATGTCTGATGTTGTACAGCTCACTGGACTGTGAATGTCTGATGTTGTACAGCTCACTGGGCTAGTGAATGTCTGATGTTGTACAGCTCACTGGGCTGTAGAATGTCTGATGTTGTACAGCTGACTGGGCTGTGAATGTCTGATGTTGTACAGCTGACTGGGCTGTGAATGTCTGATGTTGTACAGCTCACTGGGCTGTGAATGTTCTGATGTTGTACAGCTCACTGGGCTGTGAATGTCTGATGTTGTACAGCTGACTGGGCTGTGAATGTCTGATGTTGTACAGCTCACTGGGCTGTGAATGTCTGATGTTGTAGCAGCTCACTGGGCTGTGAATGTCTGATGTTGTACAGCTGACTGGGCTGTGAATGTCTGATGTTGTACAGCTGACTGGACTGTGAATGTCTGATGTTGTACAGCTGACTGGGCTGTGAATGTTCGATGTTGTACAGCTGACTGGAGCTGTGAATGTTTGATGTTGTGCTAGCTCACTGAGCTGTCAATGTTCGATGTTGTACAGCTCACTGGGCTGTGAATGTCTGATGTTGTACAGCTCACTGGGCTGTGAATGTCTGATGTTGTACAGCTCACTGGGCTGTGAATGTCTGATGTTGTACAGCTGACTGGGCTGTGAATGTCTGATGTTGTACAGCTCACTGGGCTGTGGAATGTCTCGATGTTGTACAGCTGACTGGGCTGTGAATGTCTGATGTTGTACAGCTGACTGGGCTGTGAATGTCTGATGTTGTACAGCTCACTGGGCTGTGAATGTTCTGATGTTGTACAGCTCACTGGGCTGTGAATGTCTGATGCTGTACAGCTGACTGGGCTGTGAATGTCTGATGTTGTACAGCTGACTGGGCTGTGAATGTCTGATGTTGTAGCAGCTGACTGGGCTGTGAATGTCTGATGTTGTACAGCTGACTGGACTGTGAATGTCCGATGTTGTACAGCTGTACTGGGCTGTGAATGTCTGATGTTGCACAGCTGACTGGACTGTGAATGTCTGATGTTGTACAGCTGACTGGGCTGTGAATGTTCGATGTTGTACAGCTGACTGGGCTGTGAATGTCTGATGGCATGTACAGCTGACTGGGCTGTGAATGTCTGATGTTGTACAGCTGACTGGGCTGTGAATGTCTGATGTTGTACAGCTGACTGGGCTGTGAATGTTCGATGTTGTACAGCTCACTGGGCTGTGAATGTCTGATGTTGTACAGCTGACTGGGCTGTGAATGTCTGATGTTGTACAGCTGACTGGGCTGTGAATGTCTGATGTTGTACAGCTCACTGGGCTGTGAATGTCTGATGTTGTACAGCTCACTGGGCTGTGAATGTCTGGTTGTTTCCATGTCTGTTCTTTTGAGGAACAACGTCATTTGTCTGTGATCAGACAGAGGTGTTAGTGGCTTGACAGTGAATGAGCTGAGAGAGAAAGGGTCAATGTCTGTGATCATATAGTCTACTGTACTGTGGCCAAGAGGTGAGCAGTAGGTGAATCTCCCCAAAGAGTCCCCCTGTAACCTACCATTGACAAAGTACAGACCCAGGCTTCTACAGAGCTGCAACAGATCCCTTCCGTTGTTGATGATGGTGCTGCTACTGTTGTTTCTATGGGGGAAATGAAGACAGTTATAGACAGTATGGCCTGTAATAAAGCTGTCCCCTCGTGTGCTCGTTAGATCAGGTAGTGTTCCTGTGCGCGCATTTGTGTCCCCACAGATGAGCACATTTCCCTGGGCCTGAAATGGCACGTCTCTTCCTCAAGGCTGTCCTCCAGGGGGAGTCCTCTGCCTCTATTGACAGAGCTGTGTTCTGGACGGCACAATTACCTCTCTGTAGCCTGTGGGACAAGTGACCTCTCTGTAGCCTGTGGGACAGTGACATCTCTGTAGCCTGTGGGACAGTGACCTCTCTGTAGCCTGTGGGACAGTGACCTCTCTGTAGCCTGTGGGACAGTGACCTCTCTGTAGCCTGTGGGACAGTGACCTCTCTAGCCTGTGGGACAATGACCTCTCTGTAGCCTGTGGGACAGTGACATCTCTGTAGCCTGTAGGACAGTGACCTCTCTGTAGCCTGTGTGGACAGTGACCTCTCTGTAGCCTGTGGGACAGTGACCTCTCTGTAGCCTGTGGGACAGTGACCTCTCTGTAGCCTGTGGGACAGTGACCTCTCTGTAGCCTGTGGGACAGTGACCTCTCTGTAGCCTGTGGGACAGTGACCTCTCTGTAGCCTGTGGGACAGTGACACTCTCTGTAGCCTGTGGGACAGTGACCTCTCTGTAGCCTGTGAGACAGTGACCTCTCTGTAGCCTGTGGGACAGTGACCTCTCTGTAGCCTGTGGGACAGTGACCTCTCTGTAGCCTGTGGGACAGTGACCCCTCTGTAGCCTGTGGGACAGTGACCTCTCTGTAGCCTGTGGGACAGTGACCTCTCTGTAGCCTGTGGGACAGTGACCTCTCTGTAGCCTGTGGGACAGTGACCTCTCTGTAGCCTGTGGGACAGTGACCTCTCTGTAGCCTGTGGGACAGTGACCTCTCTGTAGCCTGTGGGACAGTGACCTCTCTGTAGCCTGTGGGACAGTGACCTCTCTGTAGCCTGTGGGACAGTGACCTCTCTGTAGCCTGTGGGACAGTGACCTCTCTGTAGCCTGTGGGACAGTGGCCTCTCTGTAGCCTGTGGGACAGTGACCTCTCTGTAGCCTGTGGGACAGTGACCTCTCTGTAGCCTGTGGGACAGTGACCTCTCTGTAGCCTGTGGGACAGTGACCTCTCTGTAGCCTGTGGGACAGTGACCTCTCTGTAGCCTGTGGGACAGTGACCTCTCTGTAGCCTGTGGGACAGTGACCTCTCTGTAGCCTGTGGGACAGTGACCTCTCTGTAGCCTGTGGGACAGTGACCTCTCTGTAGCCTGTGGGACAGTGACCTCTCTGTAGCCTGTGGGACAGTGACCTCTCTGTAGCCTGTGGGACAGTGACCTCTCCTGGCAGCCTGTGGGACAGTGACCTCTGTAGCAACCTGGGGGACAGTGACCTCTCTGTAGCCTGTGGGACAGTGACCTCTCTGTAGCCTGTGGGACAGTGACCTCTCTGTAGCCTGTGGGACAGTGACCTCTCTGTAGCCTGTGGGACAGTGACCTCTCTGTAGCCTGTGGGACAGTGACCTCTCTGTAGCCTGTGGGACAGTGACCTCTCTGTAGCCTGTGGGACAGTGACCTCTCTGTAGCCTGTGGGACAGTGACCTCTCTGTAGCCTGTGGGACAGTGACCTCTCTGTAGCCTGTGGGACAGTGACCTCTCTGTAGCCTGTGGGACAGTGACCTCTCTGTAGCCTGTGGGACAGTGACCTCTCTGTAGCCTGTGGGACAGTGACCTCTCTGTAGCCTGTGGGACAGTGACCTCTCTGTAGCCTGTGGGACAGTGACCTCTCTGTAGCCTGTGGGACAGTGACCTCTCTGTAGCCTGTGGGACAGTGACCTCTCTGTAGCCTGTGGGACAGTGACCTCTCTGTAGCCTGTGGGACAGTGACCTCTCTGTAGCCTGTGGGACAGTGACCTCTCTGTAGCCTGTGGGACAGTGACCTCTCTGTAGCCTGTGGGACAGTGACCTCTCTGTAGCCTGTGGGACAGTGACCTCTCTGTAGCCTGTGGGACAGTGACCTCTCTGTAGCCTGTGGGACAGTGACCTCTCTGTAGCCTGTGGGACAGTGACCTCTCTGTAGCCTGTGGGACAGTGACCTCTCTGTAGCCTGTGGGACAGTGACCTCTCTGTAGCCTGTGGGACAGTGACCTCTCTGTAGCCTGTGGGACAGTGACCTCTCTGTAGCCTGTGGGACAGTGACCTCTCTGTAGCCTGTGGGACAGTGACCTCTCTGTAGCCTGTGGGACAGTGACCTCTCTGTAGCCTGTGGGACAGTGACCTCTCTGTAGCCTGTGGGACAGTGACCTCTCTGTAGCCTGTGGGACAGTGACCTCTCTGTAGCCTGTGGGACAGTGACCTCTCTGTAGCCTGTGGGACAGTGACCTCTCTGTAGCCTGTGGGACAGTGACCTCTCTGTAGCCTGTGGGACAGTGACCTCTCTGTAGCCTGTGGGACAGTGACCTCTCTGTAGCCTGTGGGACAGTGACCTCTCTGTAGCCTGTGGGACAGTGACCTCTCTGTAGCCTGTGGGACAGTGACCTCTCTGTAGCCTGTGGGACAGTGACCTCTCTGTAGCCTGTGGGACAGTGACCTCTCTGTAGCCTGTGGGACAGTGACCTCTCTGTAGCCTGTGGGACAGTGACCTCTCTGTAGCCTGTGGGACAGTGACCTCTCTGTAGCCTGTGGGACAGTGACCTCTCTGTAGCCTGTGGGACAGTGACCTCTCTGTAGCCTGTGGGACAGTGACCTCTCTGTAGCCTGTGGGACAGTGACCTCTCTGTAGCCTGTGGGACAGTGACCTCTCTGTAGCCTGTGGGACAGTGACCTCTCTGTAGCCTGTGGGACAGTGACCTCTCTGTAGCCTGTGGGACAGTGACCTCTCTGTAGCCTGTGGGACAGTGACCTCTCTGTAGCCTGTGGGACAGTGACCTCTCTGTAGCCTGTGGGACAGTGACCTCTCTGTAGCCTGTGGGACAGTGACCTCTCTGTAGCCTGTGGGACAGTGACTCTCTGTAGCCTGTGGGACAGTGACCTCTCTGTAGCCTGTGGGACAGTGACCTCTCTGTAGCCTGTGGGACAGTGACCTCTCTGTAGCCTGTGGGACAGTGACCTCTCTGTAGCCTGTGGGACAGTGACCTCTCTGTAGCCTGTGGGACAGTGACCTCTCTGTAGCCTGTGGGACAGTGACCTCTGTAGCCTGTGGGACAGTGACCTCTCTGTAGCCTGTGACAGTGACCCTCTGTAGCCTGTGGGGCAGTGACCTCTCTGTAGCCTGTGGACAGTGACCTCTCTGTAGCCTGTGGGACAGTGACCTCTCTGTAGCCTGTGGGACAGTGACCTCTCTGTAGCCTGTGGGACAGTGACCTCTCTGTAGCCTGTGGGACAGTGACCTCTCTGTAGCCTGTGGGACAGTGACCTCTCTGTAGCCTGTGGGACAGTGACCTCTGTAGCCTGTGGGACAGTGCCCTCTGAGCCTGTGGGACAGTGACCTCTCTGTAGCCTGTGGGACAGTGACCTCTCTGTAGCCTGTGGGACAGTGACCTCTCTGTAGCCTGTGGGACAGTGACCTCTCTGTAGCCTGTGGGACAGTGACCTCTCTGTAGCCTGTGGGACAGTGACCTCTCTGTAGCCTGTGGGACAGTGACCTCTCTGTAGCCTGTGGGACAGTGACCTCTCTGTAGCCTGTGGGACAGTGACCTCTCTGTAGCCTGTGGGACAGTGACCTCTCTGTAGCCTGTGGGACAGTGACCTCTCTGTAGCCTGTGGGACAGTGACCTCTCTGTAGCCTGTGGGACAGTGACCTCTCTGTAGCCTGTGGGACAGTGACCTCTCTGTAGCCTGTGGGACAGTGACCTCTCTGTAGCCTGTGGGACAGTGACCTCTCTGTAGCCTGTGGGACAGTGACCTCTCTGTAGCCTGTGGGACAGTGACCTCTCTGTAGCCTGTGGGACAGTGACCTCTCTGTAGCCTGTGGGACAGTGACCTCTCTGTAGCCTGTGGGACAGTGACCTCTCTGTAGCCTGTGGACAGTGACCTCTCTGTAGCCTGTGGGACAGTGACCTCTCTGTAGCCTGTGGGACAGTGACCTCTCTGTAGCCTGTGGGACAGTGACCTCTCTGTAGCCTGTGGGACAGTGACCTCTCTGTAGCCTGTGGGACAGTGACCTCTCTGTAGCCTGTGGGACAGTGACCTCTCTGTAGCCTGTGGGACAGTGACCTCTCTGTAGCCTGTGGGACAGTGACCTCTCTGTAGCCTGTGGGACAGTGACCTCTCTGTAGCCTGTGGGACAGTGACCTCTCTGTAGCCTGTGGGACAGTGACCTCTCTGTAGCCTGGGACAGTGACCTCTCTGTAGCCTGTGGGACAAGTGACCTCTCTGTAGCCTGTGGGACGTGACCTCTCTGTAGCCTGTGGGACAGTGACCTCTCTGTAGCCTGTGGGACAGTGACCTCTCTGTAGCCTGTGGGACAGTGACCTCTGTAGCCTGTGGGACAGTGACCCTCTCTGTAGCCTGTGGGACAGTGACCTCTGTAGTTCGTGGGACAGTGACCTCTCTGTAGCCTGTGGACAGTGGCCTCTCTGTATCTGTGGGACAGTGACCTCTGTAGCCTGTGGGACAGTGACCTCTCTGTAGGCCTGTGGGACAGTGACCTCTCTGTAGCCTGGGGACAGTGACCTCTGTAGCCTGTGGGACAGTGACCTCTCTGTAGCCTGTGGGACAGTGGCCTCTCTGTAGCCTGTGGGACAGTGACCTCTCTGTAGCCTGTGGGACAGTGACCTCTCTGTAGCCTGTGGGACAGTGACCTCTCTGTAGCCTGTGGGACAGTGACCTCTCTGTAGCCTGTGGGACAGTGACCTCTCTGTAGCCTGTGGGACAGTGACCTCTGTAGCCTGTGGACAGTGACCTCTGTAGCCTGTGGGACAGTGACCTCTCTGTAGCCTGTGGGACAGTGACCTCTGTAGCCTGTGGGACAGTGACCCTCTGTAGCCTGTGGGACAGTGACCTCTCTGTAGCCTGTGGGACAGTGACCTCTCTGTAGCCTGTGGGACAGTGACCTCTCTGTAGCCTGTGGGACAGTGACCTCTCTGTAGCCTGTGGGACAGTGACCTCTCTGTAGCCTGTGGGACAGTGACCTCTCTGTAGCCTGTGGGACAGTGACCTCTCTGTAGCCTGTGGGACAGTGACCTCTCTGTAGCCTGTGGGACAGTGACCTCTCTGTAGCCTGTGGGACAGTGACCTCTCTGTAGCCTGTGGGACAGTGACCTCTCTGTAGCCTGTGGGACAGTGACCTCTCTGTAGCCTGTGGGACAGTGACCTCTCTGTAGCCTGTGGGACAGTGACCTCTCTGTAGCCTGTGGGACAGATGACCTCCTCTGTAGCACTGTGGGACAGTGACCTCTCTGTAGCCTGGTGGGACAGTGACCTCTCTGTAGCCTGTGGGACAGTGACCTCTCTGTAGCCTGTGGGACAGTGACCTCTCTGTAGCCTGTGGGACAGTGACCTCTCTGTAGCCTGTGGGACAGTGACCTCTGTAGCCTGTGGGACAGTGACCTCTCTGTAGCCTGTGGGACAGTGACTCTCTGTAGCCTGTGGGACAGTGACCTCTCTGTAGCCTGTGGGACAGTGACCTCTCTGTAGCCTGTGGGACAGTGACCTCTCTGTAGCCTGTGGGACAGTGACCTCTCTGTAGCCTGTGGGACAGTGACCTCTCTGTAGCCTGTGGGACAGTGACCTCTCTGTAGCCTGTGGGACAGTGACCTCTCTGTAGCCTGTGGGACAGTGACCTCTCTGTAGCCTGTGGGACAGTGAGTGACAGCTTCAGCCTTACACCATGTCTCCTGCAGAACGATGACATCAACATCTTTAAGATTTCTGTTGAACTCCAGTGGTAAACTGCAGGTTGATGTGTTTAGACCCTGAATGTTCCACATGCTGACTGATAGGTTGATGAGTTTAGGCCCTGAATGTCTACATGCTAACTGATAGGTTGATGAGTTTAGGCCCTGAATGTTCCACATGCTGACTGATAGGTTGATGAGTTTAGGCCCTGAATGTTCTACATGCTGACTGATAGGTTGATGAGTTTAGGCTCTGAATGTTCACATGCTAACTGATAGGTTGATGAGTTTAGGCCCTGAATGTTCACATCAACTGATAGGTTGATGAGTTTAGGCCCTGAATGTTCCACATGCTAACTGATAGGTTGATGAGTTTAGGTCTGAATGTTCCACATGCTGACTGATAGGTTGATGAGTTTAGGCCCTGAATGTTCCACATGCTGACTGATAAGTTGATGAGTTTAGGCCCTGAATGTTCCACATGCTGACTGATAGGTTGATGAGTTTAGGCCCTGAATGTTCTACATGCTGACTGATAGGTTGATGAGTTTAGAGCCCTGAATGTTCCACATGCTGACTGATAGGTTGATGAGTTTAGGCTCTGAATGTTCCACATGCTGACTGATAGGTTGATGAGTTTAGGCTCTGAATGTTCTACATGCTGACTGATAGGTTGATGAGTTTAGGCTCTGAATGTTCTACATGCTGACTGATAGGTTGATGAGTTTAGGCCCTGTATTAACTGATAGGTTGATGAGTTTAGGCCCTGAATGTTCTACATGCTAACTGATAGGTTGATGAGTTTAGGCTCTGAATGTTCTACATGCTGACTGATAGGTTGATGAGTTTAGGCTCTGAATGTTCTACATGCTGACTGATAGGTTGATGAGTTTAGGCTCCTGAATGTTCCACATGCTGACTGATAGGTTGATGAGTTTAGGTCCTGGAATGTTCCACATGCTGACTGATAGGTTGATGAGTTTAGGCCCTGAATGTTCCACATGCTAACTGATAGGTTGATGAGTTTAGGTCTGGAATGTTCTACATGCTGACTGATAGGTTGAGGAGTTTAGGCCCCGGACATGTTCAACATGCTGACTGATAGGTTGATGAGTTTAGGCCCTGAATGTTCCACATGCTGACTGATAGGTTGATGAGTTTAGGCCCTGAATGTTCCACATGCTGACTGATAGGTTGATGAGTTTAGGCCCTGAATGTTCCACAGGCTAACTGATAGGTTGATGAGTTTAGAGCTCTGAATGTTCTCACATGCTGACTGGATAGGTTGATGAGTTTAGGCCCTGGAATGTTCCACATGCTGACTGATAGGTTGATGAGTTTAGGCCCTGAATGTTCACACATGCTGACTGATAGGTTGATGAGTTTAGGCCCTGAATGTTCTACATGCTGACTGATAGGTTGAGGAGTTTAGGCCCTGAATGTTCCACATGCTGACTGATAGGTTGATGGAGTTTAGGCCCTGAATGTTCCACATGCTGACTGATAGGTTGATGAGTTTAGGCCCTGAATGTTCTACATGCTGACTGATAGGTTGATGAGTTTAGGCTCCTGAATGTTCCACATGCTGACTGATAGGTTGATGAGTTTAGGGCCCTGAATGTTCCACATGCTCACTGATAGGTTGATGAGTTTAGGCCCTGAATGTTCCACATGCTGACTGATAGGTTGATGAGTTTAGGCCCCAGAATGTTCCACATGCTGACTGATAGGTTGATGAGTTTAGGCCCTGAATGTTCCACATGCTGACTGATAGGTTGATGAGTTTAGGCCCTGAATGTTCCACATGCTGACTGATAGGTTGATGAGTTTAGGCCCTGAATGTTCCACATGCTGACTGATAGGTTGATGAGTTTAGGCTCTGAATGTTCTACATGCTGACTGATAGGTTGATGAGTTTAGGCTCTGAATGTTCTACATGCTGACTGATAGTGATTTCATGTTGCAAAGAGAAAGAATAGCAGTGAGAAATACATTCTTCTCTCCTTCTCACCATCCCTCTCTCTCTCCCTCACTCTTTCTCTCCTTCTCTTCCTCCCTCTCTCTCCCCTCACTCTTTCTCTCTCCTTCCTCCCTCCCTCTCTCTCTCTCCCCTCACTCTTTCTCTCCTTCTCTTCCTCCCTCTCTCTCTCCTCCTTCTCTTCCTCCCTCTCTCTCTCTCTCCTTCTCTTCCTCCCTCTCTCTCTCTCTCTCTCCTTCTCTCTGTCTCTCTCTCTCTCTCTCTCTCTCTCTCTCCTACAGCTGGAGTCGACTCTAGACCCCTCACGCCTCATGGAATTGTGTGTGTGTGAACGTGTGTGTGTGTGTGTGTGTGTTTTCCCACTTACACAATGCGATGTAACTGGTCCATTCGTGTTGCTAAATATAACAATGGGCTGTAAAACACAGGAAGTAATGAATACGGAGGGTTTGATAGTGTGTGTGTGTGTGTGTGTTCTCTGTGTGTGTGTGTGTGTGTGTGTGTGTGTGTGTCTGTGTCTGTGTCTGTGTGTGTGCTGTGTGTCGTGTCTGTGTGTCTGTGTGTCTGTGTGTCTGTGTGTCTGTGTGTCTGTGTGTCTGTGTGTCTGTGTGTCTGTGTGTCTGTGTGTCTGTGTCTGTGTGTCTGTGTGTCTGTGTGTCTGTGTGTCTGTGCTCTGTGTGTCTGTGTGTCTGTGTGTCTGTGTGTCTGTGTGTCTGTGTGCGTTGTACTGCGGGGATTCTAGACTCTCTGATGACTTCTCCAGCTGTCTAACATAGAAATACAATGGATAGAACAGGCGCCCCCATTGAAGTCAATGACGGCACAATGGGGTTGACTGAGCAACCATTGCAAGTATATCCATAGGAGAAAAGTAGGAAGGTTTGTTGATTCAACTCAATAGACATTACAATGCAGTTACATGAGCCACATCAATTTGAATTAATATTCTACCATGGAAATGATATGATCACGAAACCAGGCAGACATTGCGAGTTTACCAGTCAAACTGCCATGGGTAGAAGCTCCAATGTGTGTTCTATTCTATTCTACTTCTCTATGTTCTAACTCCCTTTACTGAGTATAATAATAATAATAATAATATAATATAATAATATAATAATATATGCTATTTAGCAGACGCTTTTATCCATGGCTGACTCTACAGTCATGTGTGCATACATTCTACGTATGGGTGGTCCCGGGAATCCGAACCCCACTACCCCTGGCGTTACAAGCGCCCCATGCTCTAGCAACTGAGCTACAGAAGGACCAGTAAGTACAGTCGTGGACAAAGAAGTTTTGAGAATGGCCACACAATTATACATTTCTCACCAAAGTCTGCTGCCTCAGTGTCTTTAGATGTTTTTGTCAGAATGTTACCATGGAATACTGGAAGTATAATTGCTGGGGTGTTTCATAAGTGTCAAATGCTTTTATTGACAATTACATGAAGTTGATCCAGTGAGTCAATATTTGTAGTGTTGACCCTTCTTTACCACTTAACCTCTGCAATCTGCCGTTTAAAGAATGTATA
>NW_026282010.1:0-4530 GCF_023373465.1 Oncorhynchus keta
GGATATTTTGGTTGAGATTTACCCGGACATTATTTCCAGACGGACAGCTAAGAATATACATCGCCTCTTGCTCCTACCTGACACACAGGTGTCCCATCTCGACATCTGGAAATGCAAATCGCTACGCTAAATGCTAATAGTACTAGTTAAAACTCAAATGTTCGTACACATGCAGGGTATTGAATTAAAGCTACACTCGTTGTGAATCCAGGCAAAGTCAGATTTATAAAATGCTTTTTCGGCGAAAGCATGAGAAGCTATTATCTGATAGCATGTAACACCCCAAAAGACCACTTGGGGACATAAACAAAATAATTAGCATAGTCGTCGCTACACAAACCGCACAAATAAAATATAAAACATTCATTACCTTTGACCATCTTCTTTGTTGGCACTCCTAGATGTCCCATAATCACTATTGGTTCTTTTTTCGATTAAATCGGTCCATATATAGCCTAGATATCGATCTATGAAGACTGTGTGATAAACGAAAAAAATAGCGTCACTATAACGTAACGTCATTTTTTTAAATTAAAAAAGTCGGCGATAAACTTTCACAAAACGCTGAAATACTTTTGTAATGCAACTTTAGGTATTAGTAAACGTTAATAAAGCGTCAAATTGATCACGAGGCGATGTATATTCTATGGCTATGCGTCTGGAAATAATGTCGGGTAAATCTCAACCAAATATCGGTCGGAGACGAAAGAAAAGCGCTACCTTGTGTCCGTTTGACGAAACAAACGTAGGCAAATGACAAGACTGTTGACATCGTGTGGAAGATGTAGGTATTTACATTTACATTTACATTTAAGTCATTTAGCTTGACGCTCTTATCCAGAAGCGACTTACAAATTGGTGCATACACCTTATGACATCCAGTGGAACAGCCACTTTACAATAGTGCATCTAAATCTTTTTAGGGGTGAGAAGGATTACTTACCCTATCCAGGTATTCCTTGAAGAGGTGGGGTTTCAGGTGTCTCCGGAAGGTGGTGATTGACTCCCGCTGTCTGGCGTCGTGAGGGAGTTTGTTCCACCATTGGGGGGCCAGAGCAGCGAACAGTTTTGACTGGGCTGAGGCGGGAACTGTACTTCCTCAGTGGTAGGGAGGCGAGAGCAGGCCAGAGGTGGATGAACGCAGTGCCCTTGTTTGGGTGTAGGGCCTGATCAGAGCCTGGAGGTACTGAGGTGCCGTTCCCCTCACAGCTCCGTAGGCAAGCACCATGGTCTTGTAGCAGATGTGAGCTTCAACTGGAAGCCAGTGGGAGAGCGGAGGAGCGGGGTGACGTGAAGAACTTGGGAAGGTTGAACACCAGGCAGACTGCGGCGTTCTGGATGAGTTGTAGGGGTTTTAATGGCACAGGCAGAGCCCAACCAACAACGGTGCAGTAATCAAGGCAAGGAGATGACAAGTGCCTGGATTAGGACCTCGCCGCTTCCTGTGTGAGGCAGGAGTCGTACTCTGCGGATGTTGTAGAGCATGAACCTGCAGGAACGGGACACCGCCTTGATGTTAGTTGAGAACGTCAGGGTGTTGTCCAGGATCACGCCAAGGTTCTTAGCGCTCTGGGAGGAGGACACAATGGAGTTGTCAACCGTGATGGCGAGATCATGGAGCGGGCAGTCCCTTCCCCGGGAGGAAGAGGAGCTCCGTCTTGCTGAGGTTCAGCTTGAGGTGGTGATCCGTCATCCCACACTGATATGTCTGCCAGACATGCAGAATGCGGTCGCCACCTGGTCATCAGAAGGGGAAAGGAGAAGATTAATTGTGTCGTCTGCATAGCAATGATAGGAGAGACCATGTGAGGTTATGACAGAGCCAAGTGACTTGGTGTATAGCGAGAATAAGAGAGGGCCTAGAACAGAGCCCTGGGGGACACCAGTGGTGAGGGCGCGTGGTGAGGAGACAGATTCTCGCCACGCCACCTGTAGGAGCTTGACCTGTCAGGTAGGACGCAATCAAGCGTGGGCCGCGCGAGAGATGCCCAACTCGGAGAGGGTGGAGAGGAGGATCTGATGGTTCACAGTATCGAAGGCAGCGATAGGTCTAGAAGGATGAGAGCAGAGGAGAGAGAGAGTTAGCTTTAGCAGTGCGGAGCACCTCCGTGATACAGAGGAAGAGCAGTCTCAGTTGAATGACTAGTCTTGAGAAACCTGACTGATTTGGATCAAGAAGGTCATTCTGAGAGAGATAGCGGTAGAGCTGGCCAGGACGGCACGCTCAAGAGTTTGGAGAGAAAGAGAGAAGGGATACTGGTCTGTAGTTGTTGACATCGGAGGGATCGTGTAGGTTTTTCAGAAGGGGTGCAACTCTCGCTCTCTTGAAAACGGAAGGACGTAGCCAGCGGTCAGGGATGAGTTGATGGCGAGGTGAGGAGTAAGGAGAAGGTCTCCGGAAATGGTCTGGAGAGGAAGAGGAGGGGATAGGGTCAAGCGGGCAGGTTGTTGGGCGACGGCGTCACAAAACAGCGAGATTTCATCTGGAGAGAGAGGAGAAAGAGGTCAGAGCATAGGGTAGGGCAGTGTGAGCAGAACCAACGGTGTCGTTTGACTTAGCAAACGAGGATCGGATGTCGTCGACCTTCTTTTCAAAATAGTTGTGAAGTCATCTGCAGAGAGGGAGGAGGGGGGAGGAGGATTCAGGAGGGAGGAGAAGGTGGCAAAGAGCTTCCCTAGGGTTGAGGCAGATGCTTGGAATTTAGAATGGTAGAAAGTGGCTTTGCAGCAGAGACAGAGGAGGAAAATGTAGAGAGGAGGAGTGAAAGGATGCCAGGTCCGCAGGGAGGCGAGATTTTCCTCCATTTCCTTCGGCTGCCCGGGAGCCCTGTTCTGTGAGCTCGCAATGAGTCGTCGAGCCACGGGGGGAGGGGGAGGACCGAGCCGGCACCTGGAGGATAGGGGACATAGAGAGTCAAAGGATGCAGAAAGGGAGGAGAGGAGGGTTGAGGAGGCAGAATCAGGAGATAGGTTGGAGAAGGTTTGAGCAGAGGAAGAGATGATAGGATGGAAGGGAGAGAGTAGCGGGGGAGAGAGAGCGAAGGTTGGGACGGCGCGATACCATCCAGTAGGGGCAGTGTGGGAAGTGTTGGATGAGAGCGAGAGGGAAAAGGATACAAGGTAGTGGTCGGAGACTTGGAGGAGTTGCAATGAGGTTAGTGGAAGAACAGCATCTAGTAAAGATGAGGTCCAGCGTATTGCCTGCCTTGTGAGTAGGGGGAAGGTGAGAGGGTGAGGTCAAAGAGGAGAGGAGTGGAAAGAAGGAGGCAGAGAGGAATGAGTCAAAGGTAGACGTGGGGAGGTTAAAGTCGCCCAGAACTGAGAGGTGAGCCGTCCTCAGGAAAGGAGCTTATCAGGGATCAAGCTCATTGATGAACTCTCAAGGGAACCTGGAGGGCGATAAATGATAAGGATGTTAAGCTTGAAAGGGCTGGTAACTGTGACAGCATGGAATTCAAGGAGGCGATAGACAGATGGGTAAACGGGAGAAGAGAGAAAGACCACTTGGGAGAGATGAGGATCGGTGCCACCACCCCGCATGACCCAGAAGCTCTCGGGGTGTGAGAACACGTGGGCGGACGAGGAGAGAGCAGTAGGAGTAGCAGTCTTATCTGTGGTGATCCATGTTTCCGTCAGTGCCAAGAAGTCGAGGGACTGGAGGGAGGCATAGGCTGAGATGAACTCTGCCTTGTTGGCCGCAGATCGGCAGTTCCAGAGGCTACCGGAGACCTGGAACTCCACGTGGGTCGCACGCGCTGGGACCACCAGATTAGAGGTGGCGCGGCCACGCGGTGTGGAAGCGTTTGTATGGTCTGCAGAGAGGAGAGAACAGGGATAGACAGACACATAGTTGACAGGCTACAGAAGAGGCTACGCTAATGCAAGGAGATTGGAATGACAAGTGGACTACACGTCTCGAATGTTCAGAAAGTTAAGCTTACGTAGCAAGAATCTTATTGACCAAATGATTAAATGATACAGTACTGCTGAAGTAGGCTAGCTGGCAGTAGCTGCGTTGTTGACACTACACTAATCAAGTCGTTCCGTTGAGTGTAATAGTTTCTACAGTGCTACTATTCAGGGGGCTAGCTGGCTAGCTAGCAGTATTTGTTTACGTTACGTTGCGTTAAGAACGACAATAGCTGGCTAGCTAACCAGAAATCGCTCTAGACTACACAATTATCTTTGAAAAAAAAAAAAAACAAAGCGGCTATGTAGCTAGCTATGTAGCTAGCTACGATCAAACAAGTCAAACCGTTGTACTGTAATGAAATGAAATGAAAATGTGATACTACCTGTGACTGCGACCGGGTTGTTGAATTCGATTCAGTAGACGTTGGCTAGCTGTTAGCTGTTAGCTGTTGGCTAGCTAGCAGAGTCTCCTACGTTAAGGACGACAAATAGCTGGCTAGCGAACCTCGGTAAATTAAGATAATCACTCCAAGACTACACACTCTAAACTACACAATTATCTTGGAAACAAAGACAGCTATGTAGCTAGCTAACACTAAACTAGGTATTGCAACCTCG
>NW_026282011.1:0-4665 GCF_023373465.1 Oncorhynchus keta
CATAAATATATGTTGTGTTTTCGCTGTTTTCCTCGTGTCGGGTGGAGGTAAGAGGTTAAAAGTTCCAACAAAGGTTAACTAATGCAGGCAGTGTATGTCTCTACGCACCCCAATGTGTCCCTCCTTCCAAGCTGTGTGTGTGTGATTTAGTTTTCCATTGAAATTTTATGGGACAAATGACTGATTTACAGTTCATGGGGGTTGCCAAATCACATATATGAAGTTTTGGAAAGATCTGACTTTTTTAACCCCTCGAAACAGCCCCTGAGACACCAATCATGGCACTTCCGGTTGGCACAGGAAGCTATAAGTGTCCGGGGTGTCCTCGGATGGGGCCACAGTGTCTCCTGACCCCTCCTGTCTCATCCTCCAGTATTTATGCTGCAGTAGTTTATGTGTCGGGGGGCTAGGGTCAGTGTGTTATATCTGGAGTACTTCTCCTGTCCTATTCGGTGTCCTGTGTGAATCTAAGTGTGCATTCTCTAATTCTCTCCCTCTCTCTTTCTTTCTCTCTCTCGGAGGACCTGAGCCCTAGGACCATGCCCCAGGACTACCTGACATGATGACTCCTTGCTGTCCCCAGTCCACCTGGCCATGCTGCTGCTCCAGTTTCAACTGGCCTTGGCCCTAGGACCATGTCCCAGGACTACCTGACATGATGACTCCTTGCTGTCCCCAGTCCACCTGGCCATGCTGCTGCTCCAGTTTCAACTGTTCTGCCTTACTATTATTCAACCATGCTGGTCATTTATGAACATTTGAACATCTTGGCCACGTTCTGTTATAATCTCCACCCGGCACAGCCAGAAGAGGACTGGCCACCCCACATATGCTCTCTCTAATTCTCTCTTTCTTTCTCTCTCTCGGAGGACCTGAGCCCTAGGACCGTGCCCCAGGACTACCTGACATGATGGCTCCTTGCTGTCCAAAGTCCACGTGACTGTGCTGCTGCTCCAGTTTCAACTGTTCTGCCTTATTATTATTCGACCATGCTGGTCATTTATGAACATTTGAACATCTTGGTCATGTTCTGTTATAATCTCTACCCGGCACAGCCAGAAGAGGACTGGCCACCCCACATAGCCCGGTTCTTCTCTAGGTTTCTTCCTAGGTTTTTGCCTTTCTAGGGAGTTTTTCCTAGCCACCGTGCTTTTACACCTGCATTGTTTGCTGTTTGGGGTTTTAGGCTGGGTTTCTGTACAGCACTTTGAGATATCAGCTGATGTACGAAGGGCTATATAAATAAATTTGATTTGATTTGATTTAAAACATATATATTTTCAAATCGGACATGGGTAGATGAACAAGATGTTTCTTTCATTTGACGTATTGGACTTGTTAATGTGTGAAAGTTAAATATTTCTAAATAATATTTTTTAAATCCCTGCGCCACCTTTTCAGCTGAATGGGTGGAGTTCCCTGAGGGGAACTACTTGCCATAACAGGTTTAAAAGTAGTTGAATATATATTTTACATTTTTTTAGGATCCTCATTAGCCAATGTCAGCTAGTCTTACTGGGGTCTGACACACAAAAAGAAATACTTGGCAATTTACATGTTTTAAAATGTGTGTGTTTGTGCATCTCATTTACACATACACACAACCTATAGGTCACATGTCAGTACATACACACAACCAATAGGTCACATGTCAGTACAGACACACAACCAGTAGGTCACATGGGGAGAGGCGTTGTGCCGTGAGGTGTTGCTTTGTTTTGTTTTTTAAATCCGAGTTGCTGGTCTCTTGCACTATATGGAAGGGAGTTCCATCCAATCATGGCCCTATATAATACTGTGCGTTTAATTTGTTCTTGATTTGGGGACTGTGAAAAGACCCCTGTTGGCATGTCTGGTGGGGTAAGTGTGTGTGTTGACTATGCAAACAATGAGGAATTAAAACAAGAAATGCAGTCAACCTTTCCTCAACTACCAGAAACAAAGGTAAACAAATCTGTTTCCACAAGTGGTGTGATCCACAATCCCTTTTTCTCCAGACCCAGTCTGTCCCCAATCAGCAAACGTATGGTAGACAGAAGAGAAACCCACATTTAAAAGACACGGCATTTTGGAAGTCAAATAGTTTATTGAACAAATCACGCAAGAGTAGCAGGAACACCAGGCCAAATCAGATGTCACTTTTAGTCGTATAGTTATGAAAACAATTCATACCATTGTAGTGTTCACCCCTGTAAACAATTTGCATGACGATGCGCAAGTAAAGGAGATCCTCATTTCAAACAAGCGCATTAGTTTGCACAATTTCTCACCTCAGTTACCTTTGCCCTTTTCTTCAAATGGAGGCACAGTAACAGGGGAAAGACGATTAAGGAGTTGGGCAAACCAAATTATGATCTCCCTATCTTGCTTGTCGAAGGGTCGGGCCGTCTGTTCAAGGCCGGCCGCCGCTTCTGCAGAGGCACTTTGAAGCAAGGTAAGACATGCCTCATAATATCAAGAAAAATGGTCCAGGATTCAAACAATATAGCTTTGGTAATGATAGACCTAACTGTCTTCTGGTAGATGGAAAGGCTTTCCCAAAAACATTCTCTATTATATGTTCACCAGCTAAAAAGTAGCCTATCAGATTGACCTGTCAATGTGTACTTCCAATGTTGTTGTTGTTTTTTATATTAAGAAAGTGTGACTTTGAGAGCAAAAACATGAAAATAAAAAAATGATAATAGTAGGCCTACCAATACAGTATAGAGTGTTCACCCACTACCCATTGTGAGTGAAAATGCACTTTGGTGATACAATTGAGGCTTCATGTTCAAAATCGTTCAGTGGGGGGTTTCTTCAGCATATCATTATACACAATAAGTCGGATTTTATCACCTTCTGTTGACAGCCGTGCAGCTTTCTCTAACCATTTTTGTTTTGTTTTACACGTTGTGGTGATGTCTTCCAAGTTGCTTCCACGGGTCTTAAAAAGCTAAATGAATATGACAACACCTGAATTAACTGTAAAAGGCCTTAACCAGTTGAAGCTAGGGGGGCGCTATTTCATTATTGGATAAAAAAACGTGCCCATTTTAAGCGCAATATTTTGTCACAAAAAGATGCTTGACTATGCATATAATTGCCAGCTTTGGAAAGAAAACACTCTGACGTTTTCAAAACTGCAAAGATATTATCTGTGGGTGCCCCAGAACTGATCTTACAGGCGAAACCAAGATGCAACCTCAAACAGGAAATGAGCAGGATTTTTTGAGGCTCTGTTTTCCATTGTCTCCTTATATGGCTGTGAACGCGTCACGAATTAGCCTGCCCTTTCTATCGTTTCTCCAAGTTGTCTGCAGCATTGTGACGTATTTGTAGGCATATCATTGGAAGATTGGCCATAAGAGACTACATTTACCAGGGGTCCGCCCAGTGTCCTTTGTTGAAATTGTTGTGTAATCTCCAAGCTGCTCGCATTCATCCATGTGATTGAGACAGAGGACTCATGTGAATGTTAACCAGCCATTGAAAAGAGGGACAACATTCCACAGGCCACAAACACAGCCTGATTAACTCTATGACATGTGTTTGTGCTGCATGAACCAAATGTTGTTCACTCCAGTTTGCATAGAGTCATATAAAGTCATATTAAGTTTGTTCAGGGCCATCGATGTGTCTGCTTGGGGGGGATATATACAGCTGTGATTATAATCTAAGAGAATTCCCTTGGTAGATAATGCGGTCGACATTTGATTGTGAGGAAGTCTAAGTCAGGTGAACAGATATTTGTATTCCCAGTCATTTGAAATCTACAGATTAGGTCCTAATGAATTGATTTCAATTTACTGATTTCCTTAAACGAACTGTAACCCAGTGAAATGTTTGAAATTATTGCATGTTGCATTTACAGTTTTGTTCAGTATATAAAAGGGTAACTCTCAACCCCAATTTCAGCTTTTGTCCAACCCCCTAAAATAAAATAAAAATGCATTCAGGTGAGAAGTAGTGCGTGGAGGGAAATGACTCATCAATACAGCATTCATTTTGGGTGAGGATAAACATTGTTGGGGTCAAGTGCAACTCTTGCTCACTAAAGCATACTTACCAGAAGTCCACTGGCATGATTTGATAATACAATAATGTGCATTGCAAGCAAATATGGTTCTGGACAGATAGCTTACAGTGATAAAGCACTGCATTTCTGACATCTATTTCCCCTTGCAGTGTATGTTGGAATCCCCCATGGGGTACAAAACAAATCTTTGCAATTGGCTCAATCTGGAATGGGTGGGTAGAGGTCACTCTTTAAAACTGTCGGATTGGTCCATGATGTGTAACTCCACCCTCCAGCACACCAGCTGCATGAAATTAAGAGCACCTCATCACAATTGGGAAATTGAACCAATTGAAATTAAGTTCATTGGTTGACACCTGTACATAATTAGCCATTCAGGTAAGAAGGGTCTGGGATTCCTTTATGAGGTGCAACCAAAACAGCTGTTAGACATTGCAACAGGGATATTCTGGCAGGGTGTCTGGCCAGCATTAGTTCTGAATACTGTTGTGGTTTTGATCACTAAAATGGCTGTGACTTTTGGACTCTCTTTGAGGTTAGTTTTCCAATGTATTCATCTGATTGGTTTACCATGTCTTAAAGTGTTCTACTGGTTATTGATGTTTAACTGTCTGAATGTTTTGTAGTGTTTCTTGGATTTGTTGCCT
>NW_026282012.1:0-7500 GCF_023373465.1 Oncorhynchus keta
GGTACAGTAGCTAGTGTGTTGTCGGGGGTGTGTCTATAACACTGTAGTATGTATGGCCATATACAGGGTGTACAGTAGCTGGTGTGGTGTCAGGGGGTGTGTCTATAACACTGTAGTATGTATGGCCATATACAGGGATACAGTAGCTAGTGTGTTGTCAGGGGGTGTGTCTATAACACTGTAGTATGTATGGCCATATACAGGGTATAGTAGCTGGTGTGGTGTCAGGGGTGTGTCTATAACACTGTAGTATGTATGGCCATATACAGGGGTACAGTAGCTAGTGGTGTGGTGTCAGGGGGTGTGTCTATAACACTGTAGTATGTATGGCCATATACAGGGGTACAGTAGCTAGTGTGTTGTCAGGGGGTGTGTCTATAACACTGTAGTATGTATGGCCATATACAGGGGTACAGTAGCTGGTGTGGTGTCAGGGGGTGTGTCTATAACACTGTAGTATGTATGGCCATATACAGGGTACAGTAGCTAGTGTGTTGTCAGGGGGTGTGTCTATAACACTGTAGTATGTATGGCCATATACAGGGGTATAGTAGCTGGTGTGGTGTCAGGGGGTGTGTCTATAACACTGTAGTATGTATGGCCATATACAGGGATACAGTAGCTAGTGTGTTGTCAGGGGGTGTGTCTATAACACTGTAGTATGTATGGCCATATACAGGGGTAGCTGGTGTGGTGTAGGGGTGTAGCTGTAGTATGTATGGTGTGGTGTCAGGGGTGTGTCTATAACACTGTAGTATGTATGGCCATATACAGGGGTACAGTAGCTGGTGTGGTGTCAGGGGGTGTGTCTATAACACTGTAGTATGTATGGCCATATACAGGGTACAGTAGCTAGTGTGTTGTCAGGGGGTGTGTCTATAACACTGTAGTATGTATGGCCATATACAGGGTATAGTAGCTGGGTGTGGTGTCAGGGGTGTGTCTATAACACTGTAGTATGTATGGCCATATACAGGGGTACAGTAGCTGGTGTGGTGTCAGGGGTGTGTCTATAACACTGTAGTATGTATGGCCCTATACAGGGGTACAGTAGCTGGTGTGTTGTCAGGGGGTGTGTCTATAACACTGTAGTATGTATGGCCATATACAGGGTATAGTAGCTGGTGTGGTGTCAGGGGGTGTGTCTATAACACTGTAGTATGTATGGCCATATACAGGGGTACAGTAGCTAGTGTGTTGTCAGGGGTGTGTCTATAACACTGTAGTATGTATGGCCATATACAGGGGTATACAGTAGCTGGTGTGGTGTCAGGGGTGTGTCTATAACACTGTAGTATGTATGGCCATATACAGGGGTACAGTAGCTGGTGTGGTGTCAGGGGTGTGTCTATAACACTGTAGTATGTATGGCCTATACAGGGGTACAGTAGCTAGTGTGTTGTCAGGGGTGTGTCTATAACACTGTAGTATGTATGGCCATATACAGGGTACAGTAGCTAGTGTGTTGTCAGGGGGTGTGTCTATAACACTGTAGTATGTATGGCCATATACAGGGGTATAGTAGCTGGTGTGGTGTCAGGGGTGTGTCTATAACACTGTAGTATGTATGGCCATATACAGGGTATAGTAGCTGGTGTGGTGTCAGGGGTGTGTCTATAACACTGTAGTATGTATGGCCATATACAGGGGTACAGTAGCTGGTGTGGTGTCAGGGGGTGTGTCTATAACAGTGTAGTATGTATGGCCCTATACAGGTGTACAGTAGCTAGTGTGGTGTCAGGGGTGTGTCTATAACACTGTAGTATGTATGGCCATATACAGGGGTACAGTAGCTGGTGTGGTGTCAGGGGGTGTGTCTATAACAGTGTAGTATGTATGGCCATATACAGGGGTACAGTAGCTGGTGTGGTGTCAGGGGGTGTGTCTATAACAGTGTAGTATGTATGGCCATATACAGGGGTACAGTAGCTGGTGTGTTGGCAGGGGGTGTGTCTATAACAGTGTAGTATGTATGGCCATATACGGGGGTACAGTAGCTGGTGTGTTGGCAGGGGGTGTGTCTATAACACTGTAGTATGTATGGCCATATACAGGGGTACAGTAGCTAGTGTGGTGTCAGGGGGTGTGTCTATAACACTGTAGTATGTATGGCCATATACAGGGATACAGTAGCTAGTGTGTTGGCAGGGGTGTGTCTATAACACTGTAGTATGTATGGCCATATACAGGGGCACAGTAGCTGGTGTGGTGTCAGGGGTGTGTCTATAACAGTGTAGTATGTATGGCCATATACAGGGTACAGTAGCTAGTGTGGTGTCAGGGGTGTGTCTATAACACTGTAGTATGTATGGCTATATACAGGGATACAGTAGCTAGTGTGGTGTCAGGGGGTGTGTCTATAACACTGTAGTATGTATGGTACAGGGATACAGTAGCTAGTGTGTTGGCAGGGGGTGTGTCTATAACACTGTAGTATGTATGGCCATATACAGGGGTACAGTAGCTGGTGTGGTGTCAGGGGTGTGTCTATAACAGTGTAGTATGTATGGCCATATACAGGGTACAGTAGCTAGTGTGGTGTCAGGGGGTGTGTCTATAACAGTGTAGTATGTATGGCCATATACAGGGTACAGTAGCTGGTGTGGTGTCAGGGGGTGTGTCTATAACAGTGTAGTAGGTATGGCCATATACAGGGGTACAGTAGCTGGTGTGGTGTCAGGGGGTGTGTCTATAACACTGTAGTATGTATGGCCATATACAGGGGTACAGTAGCTGGTGTGGTGTCAGGGGGTGTGTCTATAACACTGTAGTATGTATGGCCATATACAGGGGTACAGTAGCTGGTGTGGTGTCAGGGGGTGTGTCTATAACACTGTAGTATGTATGGCCATATACAGGGGTACAGTAGCTGGTGTGGTGTCAGGGGGTGTGTCTATAACACTGTAGTATGTATGGCCATATACAGGGTACAGTAGCTGGTGTGGTGTCAGGGGTGTGTCTATAACACTGTAGTATGTATGGCCATATACAGGGTATAGTAGCTGGTGTGGTGTCAGGGGTGTGTCTATAACACTGTAGTATGTATGGCCATATACAGGGGTACAGTAGCTGGTGTGGTGTCAGGGGGTGTGTCTATAACACTGTAGTATGTATGGCCATATACAGGGGTACAGTAGCTAGTGTGGTGTCAGGGGGTGTGTCTATAACACTGTAGTATGTATGGCCATATACAGGGGTACAGTAGCTGGTGTGTTGGCAGGGGGTGTGTCTATAACACTGTAGTATGTATGGCCCTATACAGGGGTACAGAGGCTGGTGTGTGGGCAGGGGGTGAGGGGTGTGGCTGCTGTGTCATAATAACAGTTGTCTAATCTGTGATTATCAGGATTATCTGAGAGCAGTGTGCTGGTCGTCCTTTACACCGTTCTAGTGTTCCTAATCTACTGTCACAATCTGACCCTACTAATCCTACAGAGGAGACGCTAGGCTAGGTCTGACACTACTACTACAGAGGAGACGCTAGGCTAGGTCTGACACTACTACTACAGAGGAGAGGCTAGGCTAGTTCTGACACTACTCCTACAGAGGAGACGCTAGGCTAGGTCTGACACTACTACTACAGAGGAGAGGCTAGGCTAGGTCTGACACTACTCCTACAGAGGAGACGCTAGGCTAGGTCTGACACTACTACTACAGAGGAGACGCTAGGCTAGGTCTGAGACTACTACTACAGAGGAGAGGAGACGCTAAGCTAGGCTAGGTCTGACATTACTACCCCTACAGAGGAGACGCTAGGCTAGGTCTGACACTACTACTCCAGAGGAGAGGAGACGCTAGGCTAGGTTAGCCATGACTAAAACAGAGGAGAGGAGACGCTAGGCTAGGTTAATGACTCCTACAGACGAAAGGAGAGAGATACTAGGCTAGGTTAGCCATGACTAATACAGAGGAGAGGAGATGCTAGGCTAGGTCTGACACTACTACAGAGGAGAGGAGACGTCAGGCTAGGTCTGACACTCCTACAGAGGAGAGGAGACGCTAGGCTAGGTTAGCCATATGCTACAGCATAACCCTGATGCTGCTGCTACTCTGTCTGTTGTTTACAATAGTTCTGCACCTATGCATAATGTATTGCTTCATATATTATGAATGGCTATTGGTAGTATTTTTCCCACTCACAGGTACACACAATTTAAAGTGATACTTGGGGATTTTGGCACTGAGGCACTTTATCTACTTCCCCAGAGTCCGATGAAATCATGGATACCATTTGTATATCTCTGTCCAGTATGAAGGAAGTTACAGGTCGTTTTGTGAGCCAATGCTAACTAGCGTTAGCACAATGACTAAGTATATGGGTAAAACCCCGAAAGTATTGTTTTAATGTGCCATAAAACATTATTGATAATGAGAGCCACACACACACACACACACACACACACACACACACACACACACACACACACACACACACACACACACACACACACACACACTCACACACACACACACACACACACACACACACACACACACACACACACACACACAGCAGTATGGAAGAAGAGGGAAATAAATGAAGACACAGTAGACCTCTTCAGCCTCCCTGTCACTAGAAGAGCATCTTGAGAGGATCAGGAAAGAGGAAAACACTTCTAGTTATTATAATCATCACTATTATTGGTTTAATATTGCTGTTTTGAAGTGGGGGGGATAATACAATATACACATGGAGCATATTAATGGATCACATCAAGACAACAATCTTTCAGAGACAATAATATAGACAAGAACACACTCTGAGAGACCTGGAGTCTGTATGTTGTAAAAGTGTCATAATCTGCATATAAGGATAAGGTCTGCTGATATTTACATGAGTAGTACTTTGCCACAACACTCATTGGATGACAAAGGAAAGGCTTGTCTGTCATTGGCCGAAGAGTGGGCAGCGTTTGGCAGAGATTGGACAATAGACATTCTAAGCAGGAAGGGACCCCTGGGATAGAGGTTCCGCTGAACAACAATGTCTAAAAAGGCTGTGTCCAATATAACACCATATTCCCTATATAGTGCACTACTTTTGACCGGGGACCATAGAAAAGTAGTGCACTACATAGGGAATAGGACGAAACCAAAGCCTCCATGTCAAAAGACAGGATCATCAAAACAAGACATATATGAAGTATAAAATGAAAACGTAATTATTAATAAAATATAATTTTTGATGGACAGTTATTTCTATGTACTTTATCCCCACTATAATAATCTGCAGTCCTCCGATTTCCTCCGTTCACTTTCTTCTGCGTTATAGAATTCATTCCCAGACACACATTTGACCTCTATAACACATGTGTTTCATCCTCCTAACAAAGCTTGGTAGCTGTGTGAATGTCATGACAGTGGCTTGGTGACGGCTGTTGGTATGGTCACAATAGCTGTGGCCCACCTGTTCAATAGAGAGATACAGCAGTCTGTTTTTCAACAGTCAGGGGCCACTGATCAGTAATCCAGTCCAGACAATGTAATGATGCTGTTAGATGATAGAACAGCATTCATTTAAAGGTAGAGGTCTATGTATTGTAGAAGGATGTAGGTGTTTCCTCTCTCTCTCTCTCTTCTCTTATTTCAATATGTCCAGCCAAGGTCTCAGAGTCCTCCTCCCTTCAATCAACACAACTCTTGTTCTTCTTGTCCTCTGGGACTCACATGGTCCCTATAAGTTACACAGAGCTATGTTTGCTTTCTGTGCCCAAAGTCATGAGCTGTCCTGTCTTCCAGGCTAGAGGTCAACGTGGTGTCTAGTGGGTAAGTGATTAGAACACATGCTGTGATTCCATGGTTACAGAGTTCCAAACTCAACAGTTCATGTATGAGGTGGTGTCCTTTGGCTTGGATTGGGTGATGGTAAGAGGGTGATGAAATAAGGGTGATGAAAAGAGGGTGAGACATAAAACAGAATGCAGAAACAACCTATGGTGGGAAGGGTGGAGAAGAGAGGAGTGAGTGGAAGAGGAGGTGAAAGGAGCTTTGGCACAGTTCATTGGGATCCATCCCTTTCTAGTCTTTCTCTCCTTCTCTCTCCCTCTCTCTCTCTCTCTCTTTCCCCCTCTCTCTCTCTCTCTCGCTCTCTGACTTCCTCACTCTCATTTTGAAGAGTCTTTAGAGTAAGAGGAGTCTATACAGCCTCCCCCTCCCATTCCACCAACCAGGGAGCAAGGATACTGGTGACATCACTTCCTGGTCGTCACTGCACAAGCCACCAATCAGGGGACAGTTGCGAAGGGGAGAGGAAGCAAATGGCCGACCAGTAGACAACAAACAAAACGAACAGCCTTTCTGTTCTGCATTCGCCTGCTTGTCGGTCAAGTCCTCCCTCAGGCAGCTTGAGTCATATAAAAGTCTCATTCAATTACTAGCAATGCATTTGTTTACTTTATTTATTTATATAGTGCATGATTTATTTTTATTTATTTATTATTGTTATATAATCTTACACCCTTCATAGGCTACATGTCCTTCCATTCCAGCCCCTCCCTTCCCCATCGTCCAGACTCCCTCTCTTCCCCATCGTCCAGACTCCCTCCCTTCCCCATCGTCCAGACTCCCTCTCTTCCCCATCGTCCAGTCTCCCTCCCTTCCCCATCGTCCAGACTCCCTCTCTTCCCCATCGTCCAGTCTCCCTCTCTTCCCCATCGTCCAGACTCCCTCTCTTCCCCATCGTCCAGACTCCCTCTCTTCCCCATCGTCCAGTCTCCCTCCCTTCCCCATCGTCCAGACTCTCTCTCTTCCCCATCGTTCAGACTCCCTCTCTTCCCCATCGTCCAGTCTCCCTCTCTTCCCCATCGTCCAGACTCTCTCCCTTCCCCATCGTCCAGTCTCCCTCTCTTCCCCATCGTCCAGACTCCCTCTCTTCCCCATCGTCCAGACTCCCTCCCTTCCCCATCGTCCAGTCTCCCTCTCTTCCCCATCGTCCAGACTCCCTCCCTTCCCCATCGTCCAGACTCCCTCCCTTCCCCATCGTCCAGTCTCCCTCTCTTCCCCATCGTCCAGACTCCCTCTCTTCCCTATCGTCCAGATTGCCTCCCTTCCCCATCGTCCAGACTCCCTCCCTTCCCCATCGTCCGGTCTCCCTCTCTTCCCCATTGTCCAGTCTCCCTCTCTTCCCCATCGTCCAGACTCCCTCTCTTCCCCATCGTCCAGACTCCCTCCCTTCCCCATCGTCCAGACTCCCTCCCTACCCCATCGTCCAGACTCCCTCTCTTCCCCATCGTCCAGTCTCCCTCTTCCCCATCGTCCAGACTCCCTCTCTTCCCCATCGTCCAGTCTCCTCTCTTCCCATTGTCCAGACTCCCTCTCTTCCCCATCGTCCAGACTCCCTCTCTTCCCCATCGTCCAGACTCCCTCACTTCCCCATCGTCCAGACTCCCTCTCTTCCCCATCGTCCAGACTTCCTCTCTTCCCCATCGTCCAGTCTCCCTCTCTTCCCCATCGTCCAGTCTCCCTCTCTTCCCCATCGTCCAGTCTCCCTCTCTTCCCCAT
>NW_026282012.1:12500-27500 GCF_023373465.1 Oncorhynchus keta
GACTGGTGATATTAAACTAGTGGAAAACAGAGAGGATGACTGGTGATATTAAACTAGTGGAAAACAGAGATGATGACTGGTGATATTAAACTAGTGGAAAACAGAGAGGAGGACTAGTGATATTAAACTAGTGGAAAACAGAGAGGATGACTGGTGATATTAAACTAGTGGAAAACAGAGATGATGACTGGTGATATTAAACTAGTGAAAACAGAGAGGATGACTGGTGATATTAAACTAGTGGAAAACAGGGAGGATGACTGGTGATATTAAACTAGTGGAAAACAGAGATGATGACTGGTGATATTAAACTAGTGGAAAACAGAGATGATGACTGGTGATATTAAACTAGTGGAAAACAGAGAGGATGACTGGTGATATTAAACTAGTGGAAAACAGAGATGATGACTGGTGATATTAAACTAGTGGAAAACAGAGATGATGACTGGTGATATTAAACTAGTGGAAAACAGAGAGGATGACTGGTGATATTAAACTAGTGGAAAACAGAGAGGATGACTGGTGATATTAAACTAGTGGAAAACAGAGAGGATGACTGGTGATATTAAACTAGTGGAAAACAGAGAGGATGACTGGTGATATTAAACTAGTGGAAAACAGAGAGGATGACTGGTGATATTAAACTAGTGGAAAACAGAGAGGATGACTGGTGATATTAAACTAGTGGAAAACAGAGAGGATGACTGGTGATATTAAACTAGTGGAAAACAGAGAGGATGACTGGTGATATTAAACTAGTAGAAAACAGGGAGGATGACTGGTGATATTAAACTAGTGGAAAACAGAGATGATGACTGGTGATATTAAACTAGTGGAAAACAGAGAGGATGACTGGTGATATTAAACTAGTGGAAGACAGAGAGGATGACTGGTGATATTAAACTAGTGGAAGACAGAGAGGATGACTGGTGATATTAAACTAGTGGAAAACAGAGAGGATGACTGGTGATATTAAACTAGTGGAAAACAGAGAGGATGACTGGTGATATTAAACTAGTGGAAAACAGAGATGATGACTGGTGATATTAAACTAGTGGAAAACAGAGATGATGACTGGTGATATTAAACTAGTGGAAAACAGAGAGGATGACTGGTGATATTAAACTAGTGGAAAACAGAGATGATGACTGGTGATATTAAACTAGTGGAAAACAGAGAGGAGGACTAGTGATATTAAACTAGTGGAAAACAGAGAGGATGACTGGTGATATTAAACTAGTGGAAAACAGAGATGATGACTGGTGATATTAAACTAGTGAAAACAGAGATGATGACTGGTGATATTAAACTAGTGGAAAACAGAGATGATGACTGGTGATATTAAACTAGTGGAAAACAGAGAGGATGACTGGTGATATTAAACTAGTGGAAAACAGAGAGGACGACTGGTGATATTAAACTAGTGGAAAACAGAGAGGGTGACTGGTGATATTAAACTAGTGGAAAACAGAGAGGACGACTGGTGATATTAAACTAGTAGAAAACAGAGAGGATGACTGGTGATATTAAACTAGTGGAAAACAGAGAGGATGACTGGTGATATTAAACTAGTGGAAAACAGAGATGATGACTGGTGATATTAAACTAGTGGAAAACAGAGAGGATGACTGGTGATATTAAACTAGTGGAAAACAGAGAGGATGACTGGTGATATTAAACTAGTGGAAAACAGAGAGGATGACTAGTGATATTAAACTAGTGGAAAACAGAGAGGATGACTAGTGATATTAAACTAGTGGAAAACAGAGAGGATGACTGGTGATATTAAACTAGTGGAAAACAGAGAGGATGACTGGTGATATTAAACTAGTGGAAAACAGAGAGGACGACTGGTGATATTAAACTAGTGGAAAACAGAGAGGATGACTAGTGATATTAAACTAGTGGAAAACAGAGAGGATGACTGGTGATATTAAACTAGTGGAAAACAGAGATGATGACTGGTGATATTAAACTAGTGGAAAACAGAGAGGATGACTAGTGATATTAAACTAGTGGAAACAGAGAGGATGACTGGTGATATTAAACTAGTGGAAAACAGAGAGGACGACTGGTGATATTAAACTAGTGGAAAACAGAGAGGATGACTGGTGATATTAAACTAGTGGAAAACAGAGAGATGACTAGTGATATTAAACTAGTGGAAAACAGAGAGGATGACTGGTGATATTAAACTAGTGGAAAACAGAGAGGATGACTGGTGATATTAAACTAGTGGAAGACAGAGAGGATGACTGGTGATATTAAACTAGTGGAAGACAGAGAGGATGACTGGTGATATTAAACTAGTGGAAAACAGAGAGGATGACTGGTGATATTAAACTAGTGGAAAACAGGGAGGACGACTGGTGATATTAAACTAGTGGAAAACAGAGAGGATGACTAGTGATATTAAACTAGTGGAAAACAGAGAGGATGACTGGTGATATTAAACTAGTGGAAAACAGAGAGGATGACTGGTGATATTAAACTAGTGGAAGACAGAGAGGATGACTAGTGATATTAAACTAGTGGAAAACAGAGAGGATGACTGGTGATATTAAACTAGTGGAAAACAGAGAGGATGACTGGTGATATTAAACTAGTGGAAGACAGAGAGGATGACTAGTGATATTAAACTAGTGGAAAACAGAGAGGATGACTGGTGATATTAAACTAGTGGAAAACAGAGAGGATGACTGGTGATATTAAACTAGTGGAAAACAGAGAGGACGACTGGTGATATTAAACTAGTGGAAAACAGAGAGGGTGACTGGTGATATTAAACTAGTAGAAAACAGAGATGATGACTGGTGATATTAAACTAGTGGAAAACAGAGATGATGACTGGTGATATTAAACTAGTGGAAAACAGAGAGGATGACTGGTGATATTAAACTAGTGGAAAACAGAGATGATGACTGGTGATATTAAACTAGTGGAAAACAGAGAGGAGGACTAGTGATATTAAACTAGTGGAAAACAGAGAGGATGACTGGTGATATTAAACTAGTGGAAAACAGAGATGATGACTGGTGATATTAAACTAGTGAAAACAGAGAGGATGACTGGTGATATTAAACTAGTGGAAAACAGGGAGGATGACTGGTGATATTAAACTAGTGGAAAACAGAGATGATGACTGGTGATATTAAACTAGTGGAAAACAGAGATGATGACTGGTGATATTAAACTAGTGGAAAACAGAGAGGATGACTGGTGATATTAAACTAGTGGAAAACAGAGATGATGACTGGTGATATTAAACTAGTGGAAAACAGAGATGATGACTGGTGATATTAAACTAGTGGAAAACAGAGAGGATGACTGGTGATATTAAACTAGTGGAAAACAGAGAGGATGACTGGTGATATTAAACTAGTGGAAAACAGAGAGGATGACTGGTGATATTAAACTAGTGGAAAACAGAGAGGATGACTGGTGATATTAAACTAGTGGAAAACAGAGAGGATGACTGGTGATATTAAACTAGTGGAAAACAGAGAGGATGACTGGTGATATTAAACTAGTGGAAAACAGAGAGGATGACTGGTGATATTAAACTAGTGGAAAACAGAGAGGATGACTGGTGATATTAAACTAGTAGAAAACAGGGAGGATGACTGGTGATATTAAACTAGTGGAAAACAGAGATGATGACTGGTGATATTAAACTAGTGGAAAACAGAGAGGATGACTGGTGATATTAAACTAGTGGAAAACAGAGAGGATGACTGGTGATATTAAACTAGTGGAAGACAGAGAGGATGACTGGTGATATTAAACTAGTGGAAAACAGAGAGGATGACTGGTGATATTAAACTAGTGGAAAACAGAGAGGATGACTGGTGATATTAAACTAGTGGAAGACAGAGAGGATGACTGGTGATATTAAACTAGTGGAAAACAGAGAGGATGACTGGTGATATTAAACTAGTGGAAAACAGAGAGGATGACTGGTGATATTAAACTAGTGGAAAACAGAGAGGATGACTGGTGATATTAAACTAGTGGAAAACAGAGAGGATGACTAGTGATATTAAACTAGTGGAAAACAGAGAGGATGACTGGTGATATTAAACTAGTGGAAAACAGAGAGGATGACTGGTGATATTAAACTAGTGGAAAACAGAGAGGATGACTGGTGATATTAAACTAGTGGAAAACAGAGAGGATGACTAGTGATATTAAACTAGTGGAAAACAGAGAGGATGACTGGTGATATTAAACTAGTGGAAAACAGAGATGATGACTGGTGATATTAAACTAGTGGAAAACAGAGAGGATGACTAGTGATATTAAACTAGTGGAAAACAGAGAGGATGACTGGTGATATTAAACTAGTGGAAAACAGAGAGGACGACTGGTGATATTAAACTAGTGGAAAACAGAGAGGATGACTGGTGATATTAAACTAGTGGAAAACAGAGAGGATGACTAGTGATATTAAACTAGTGGAAAACAGAGAGGATGACTGGTGATATTAAACTAGTGGAAAACAGAGAGGATGACTGGTGATATTAAACTAGTGGAAGACAGAGAGGATGACTGGTGATATTAAACTAGTGGAAGACAGAGAGGATGACTGGTGATATTAAACTAGTGGAAAACAGAGAGGATGACTGGTGATATTAAACTAGTGGAAAACAGGAGGACGACTGGTGATATTAAACTAGTGGAAAACAGAGAGGATGACTAGTGATATTAAACTAGTGGAAAACAGAGAGGATGACTGGTGATATTAAACTAGTGGAAAACAGAGAGGATGACTGGTGATATTAAACTAGTGGAAGACAGAGAGGATGACTAGTGATATTAAACTAGTGGAAAACAGAGAGGATGACTGGTGATATTAAACTAGTGGAAGACAGAGAGGATGACTGGTGATATTAAACTAGTGGAAAACAGAGAGGATGACTGGTGATATTAAACTAGTGGAAAACAGAGATGATGACTGGTGATATTAAACTAGTGGAAAACAGAGAGGATGACTGGTGATATTAAACTAGTGGAAGACAGAGAGGATGACTGGTGATATTAAACTAGTGGAAAACAGAGAGGATGACTGGTGATATTAAACTAGTGGAAAACAGAGAGGATGACTGGTGATATTAAACTAGTGGAAGACAGAGAGGATGACTGGTGATATTAAACTAGTGGAAAACAGAGAGGATGACTGGTGATATTAAACTAGTGGAAAACAGAGAGGATGACTGGTGATATTAAACTAGTGGAAAACAGAGATGATGACTGGTGATATTAAACTAGTGGAAAACAGAGATGATGACTGGTGATATTAAACTAGTGGAAAACAGAGAGGATGACTGGTGATATTAAACTAGTGGAAAACAGAGATGATGACTGGTGATATTAAACTAGTGGAAAACAGAGAGGAGGACTAGTGATATTAAACTAGTGGAAAACAGAGAGGATGACTGGTGATATTAAACTAGTGGAAAACAGAGATGATGACTGGTGATATTAAACTAGTGGAAAACAGAGATGATGACTGGTGATATTAAACTAGTGGAAAACAGAGATGATGACTGGTGATATTAAACTAGTGGAAAACAGAGAGGATGACTGGTGATATTAAACTAGTGGAAAACAGAGAGGACGAATGGTGATATTAAACTAGTGGAAAACAGAGAGGGTGACTGGTGATATTAAACTAGTGGAAAACAGAGAGGACGACTGGTGATATTAAACTAGTAGAAAACAGAGAGGATGACTGGTGATATTAAACTAGTGGAAAACAGAGAGGATGACTGGTGATATTAAACTAGTGGAAAACAGAGATGATGACTGGTGATATTAAACTAGTGGAAAACAGAGAGGATGACTGGTGATATTAAACTAGTGGAAAACAGAGAGGATGACTGGTGATATTAAACTAGTGGAAAACAGAGAGGATGACTAGTGATATTAAACTAGTGGAAAACAGAGAGGATGACTAGTGATATTAAACTAGTGGAAAACAGAGAGGATGACTGGTGATATTAAACTAGTGGAAAACAGAGAGGATGACTGGTGATATTAAACTAGTGGAAAACAGAGAGGACGACTGGTGATATTAAACTAGTGGAAAACAGAGAGGATGACTAGTGATATTAAACTAGTGGAAAACAGAGAGGATGACTGGTGATATTAAACTAGTGGAAAACAGAGATGATTACTGGTGATATTAAACTAGTGGAAAACAGAGAGGATGACTAGTGATATTAAACTAGTGGAAAACAGAGAGGATGACTGGTGATATTAAACTAGTGGAAAACAGAGAGGACGACTGGTGATATTAAACTAGTGGAAAACAGAGAGGGTGACTGGTGATATTAAACTAGTGGAAAACAGAGAGGACGACTGGTGATATTAAACTAGTAGAAAACAGAGAGGATGACTGGTGATATTAAACTAGTGGAAAACAGAGAGGATGACTGGTGATATTAAACTAGTGGAAAACAGAGATGATGACTGGTGATATTAAACTAGTGGAAAACAGAGAGGATGACTGGTGATATTAAACTAGTGGAAAACAGAGAGGACGACTGGTGATATTAAACTAGTGGAAAACAGAGAGGATGACTAGTGATATTAAACTAGTGGAAAACAGAGAGGATGACTGGTGATATTAAACTAGTGGAAAACAGAGAGGATGACTGGTGATATTAAACTAGTGGAAAACAGAGAGGACGACTGGTGATATTAAACTAGTGGAAAACAGAGAGGATGACTGGTGATATTAAACTAGTGGAAAACAGAGAGGATGACTGGTGATATTAAACTAGTGGAAAACAGAGATGATGACTGGTGATATTAAACTAGTGGAAAACAGAGAGGATGACTAGTGATATTAAACTAGTGGAAAACAGAGAGGATGACTGGTGATATTAAACTAGTGGAAAACAGAGAGGACGACTGGTGATATTAAACTAGTGGAAAACAGAGAGGATGACTGGTGATATTAAACTAGTGGAAAACAGAGAGGATGACTAGTGATATTAAACTAGTGGAAAACAGAGAGGATGACTGGTGATATTAAACTAGTGGAAAACAGAGAGGATGACTGGTGATATTAAACTAGTGGAAGACAGAGAGGATGACTGGTGATATTAAACTAGTGGAAGACAGAGAGGATGACTGGTGATATTAAACTAGTGGAAAACAGAGAGGATGACTGGTGATATTAAACTAGTGGAAAACAGGGAGGACGACTGGTGATATTAAACTAGTGGAAAACAGAGAGGATGACTAGTGATATTAAACTAGTGGAAAACAGAGAGGATGACTGGTGATATTAAACTAGTGGAAAACAGAGAGGATGACTGGTGATATTAAACTAGTGGAAGACAGAGAGGATGACTAGTGATATTAAACTAGTGGAAAACAGAGAGGATGACTGGTGATATTAAACTAGTGGAAGACAGAGAGGATGACTGGTGATATTAAACTAGTGGAAAACAGAGAGGATGACTGGTGATATTAAACTAGTGGAAAACAGAGAGGATGACTGGTGATATTAAACTAGTGGAAAACAGGGAGGATGACTGGTGATATTAAACTAGTGGAAGACAGAGAGGATGACTGGTGATATTAAACTAGTGGAAGACAGAGAGGATGACTGGTGATATTAAACTAGTGGAAAACAGAGAGGATGACTGGTGATATTAAACTAGTGGAAAACAGAGAGGACGACTGGTGATATTAAACTAGTGGAAAACAGAGAGGATGACTGGTGATATTAAACTAGTGGAAGACAGAGAGGATGACTGGTGATATTAAACTAGTGGAAGACAGAGAGGATGACTGGTGATATTAAACTAGTGGAAAACAGAGAGGATGACTGGTGATATTAAACTAGTGGAAAACAGAGAGGATGACTGGTGATATTAAACTAGTGGAAAACAGAGAGGATGACTAGTGATATTAAACTAGTGGAAAACAGAGAGGATGACTGGTGATATTAAACTAGTGGAAAACAGAGAGGATGACTGGTGATATTAAACTAGTGGAAAACAGAGAGGACGACTGGTGATATTAAACTAGTGGAAAACAGAGATGATGACTGGTGATATTAAACTAGTGGAAAACAGAGATGATGACTGGTGATATTAAACTAGTGGAAAACAGAGATGATGACTGGTGATATTAAACTAGTGGAAAACAGAGAGGATGACTGGTGATATTAAACTAGTGGAAAACAGAGAGGATGACTGGTGATATTAAACTAGTGGAAAACAGAGAGGATGACTGGTGATATTAAACTAGTGGAAAACAGAGAGGATGACTGGTGATATTAAACTAGTGGAAAACAGAGAGGATGACTGGTGATATTAAACTAGTGGAAAACAGAGAGGATGACTGGTGATATTAAACTAGTGGAAAACAGAGAGGATGACTGGTGATATTAAACTAGTGGAAAACAGAGAGGATGACTGGTGATATTAAACTAGTGGAAGACAGAGGAAACACAAAGGGTGTAGCAGCCGCCTGCTGGGACTGGAGGACTGGAGGACTGGAGGACTGGAGGACTGGATGACTGGAGGACTGGATGACTGGAGGACTGGAGGAATGGAGGACTGGAGGACTGGATGACTGGAGGACTGGAGGACTGGATGACTGGAGGACTGGAGGACTGGATGACTGAGGACTGGAGGACTGGATGACTGAGGACTGGAGGACTGATGACTGAGGACTGGAGGACTGGAGGACTGGATGACTGGAGGACTGGAGGACTGAGGACTGGATGACTGAGGACTGGAGGACTGGAGGACTGAACGGTTGTCACACACACGCCACATCCCTGATGCACACGTGTGTTCAGAAACGTGTCCATGTGAACCAAATGAACCAAATGTCCGACACAAAAGCAAAGCTTATGAATAAATGCCAGAGACAGGCTCCTCAAGTGAGAAAGAGAAAGGGACAGAGAAGTGAGAGAGAAAAAGAGAGGAGAGGAGAGGAGTGAGGGATAGAGGGAGTGGGGGACTATTTAGAGGTCTTTGTGTCTGTGCAGTGTCCTGTGGGCCCAATGACCTTAACCACTGGGCATGATGACATCAAAGCACCCCTTCATCACTCATTTTTGCTCTTTCTCTCTCTCTCCCTTTCTCTTTTCTCTCTCCTTTCTCTTTCCCTCTCTCCCTTTCTCTCTCTCTCCCTTTCTCTTTCCCTCTCTCCCTTTCTCTCTCTCTCCCTTTCTCTTTATCTCTCTCCCTTTCTAGCTCTCTCCTTTCTCTTTCCCTCTCTCCCTTTCTCTTTCCCTCTCTCCCTTTCTCTTTCCCTTTCTCCCTTTCTCTCTCTCCCTTGCTCTTCTCTCTCTCCCTTTCTCTTTCTCTCTCTCCCTTTCTCTTTCCTCCCTCCCTTTCTCTTTCCCTCTCTCCTTTCTCTCTCCCTCACTCCCTTTCTCTTTCCCTCTCCCTCTCTCTCTCTCTCTCTCTCCCTTTCTCTTTCTCTCTCTCCCTTTCTCTCTCTCTCTCCCTTTCTCTCTCTCTCTCTCCCTTCTCTCTCTCCCTTTCACTTTCTCTCTCCCTTTCTCTTTCCCTCTCTCCCTTTCTCTTTCCCTCCCTCTCTTTTGCTGTCTCCCTCTCATTCTCTCTCTCCATATAGCTTCCCTCCATATAGCTTCCCTGCATGTAGCTTCCCTCCATATAGCTTCTCTCCATATAGCTTCTCTCCATATAGCTTCTCTCCATTATTTTGTAAAGGAAGAGAAGTGGAGCACAGAAATATCTCTGCCCCCCCACTTTCTCTATAGGCAGCTGTTGACACCCCCTCTGCATACCTGTTTGTTTACCCAGAGACAGAGAGAGAGATACCTTTCTAACACCTTTCCCCCAACAGCCTGTCGACTCCCACACCTGGATGACTGTGCACCTGCAAATCCAGGTTCTCTCTCTGGTATCCTAAAACTGAACTGGTTATTACATTCTAATCCACAAGGGGGCGATAACTCCCATTCATACTTGTGTCTTCACTACTTGAGGCTTTCCAAGGCTACTAACTCAACACAAAGTGTAACATAAATCCTTCTCACCCTTTTTTGTCACGGTCATGGCTAGTTTGTATACGGCTTATGTCAAATTGGCGTCAAAAGTAGATTTTTTTTAGCATTTTAGCTAACCCTTTTCCTAACCTTGACCTAATTATCCTAACCTGCTACGTAAGTTCTCCTAACCTGCTATGTAAAGTTCTCCTAACCTGCTACGTAAGTTCTCCTAACCTGCTACATAAGTTCTCCTAACCTGCTACATAAGTTCTCCTAACCTGCTACGTAAAGTTCTCCTAACCTGCTACATAAAGTTCTCCTAACCTGCTACGTAAGTTCTCCTAACCTGCTACGTAAGTTCTCCTAACCTGCTACGTAAGTTCTCCTAACCTGCTACGTAAGTTCTCCTAACCTGCTACGTAGGTTCTCCTAACCTGCTACGTAAGTTCTCCTAACCTGCTACATAAAGTTCTCCTAACCTGCTACGTAAGTTCTCCTAACGTGCTACGTAAGTTCTCCTAACCTGCTACGTAGGTTCTCCTAACCTGCTACGTAAGTTCTCCTAACCTGCTACGTAAGTTCTCCTAACCTGCTACGTAAGTTCTCCTAACCTGCTACGTAAGTTCTCCTAACCTGCTACGTAAGTTCTCCTAACCTGCTATGTAAGTTCTCCTAACCTGCTACGTAAGTTCTCCTAACCTGCTATGTAAGTTCTCCTAACCTGCTACGTAAGTTCTCCTAACCTGCTACGTAAGTTCTCCTAACCTGCTACGTAAGTTCTCCTAACCTGCTATTACGTAAGTTATCCTAACCTGCTACGCTACGTAAGTTCTCCTAACCTGCTACGTAGGTTCTCCTAACCTGCTACGTAAGTTCTCCTAACCTGCTACGTAAGTTCTCCTAACCTGCTACGTAAGTTCTCCTAACCTGCTACGTAAGTTCTCCTAACCTGTTACGTAAGTTCTCCTAACCTGCTACGTAAGTTCTCCTAACCTGCCACGTAAGTTCTCCTAACCTGCTACATAAGTTCTCCTAACCTGCTACGTAATTTATCCTAACCTGCTACGCTACGTAAGTTCTCCTAACCTGCTACAAAAGTTCTCCTAACCTGCTACGTAGGTTCTCCTAACCTGCTACGTAAATTCTCCTAACCTGCTACGTAAGTTCTCCTAACCTGCTACAAAAGTTCTCCTAACCTGCTACGTAGGTTCTCCTAACCTGCTACGTAGGTTCTCCTAACCTGCTACGTAAGTTCTCCTAACCTGCTACGTAAATTCTCCTAACCTGCTACGCAAGTTCTCCTAACCTGCTACGTAAGTTCTCCTAACCTGCTACGTATGTTCTCCTAACCTGCTACGTAAATTCTCCTAACCTGCTACGTAAGTTCTCCTAACCTGCTACGTAAATTCTCCTAACCTGCTACGTAAGTTCTCCTAACCTGCTACGTAAGTTCTCCTAACCTGCTACGTAAATTCTCCTAACCTGCTACGTAAGTTCTCCTAACCTGCTACGTAAGTTCTCCTAACCTGCTACGTAGGTTCTCCTAACCTGCTACGTAGGTTCTCCTAACCTGCTACGTAGGTTCTCCTAACCTGCTACGTAAGTTCTCCTAACCTGCTACGTAAGTTCTCCTAACCTGCTACGTAAGTTCTCCTAACCTGCTACATAAAGTTCTCCTAACCTGCTACGTAAGTTCTCCTAACCTGCTACGTAAGTTCTCCTAACCTGCTACGTAAATTCTCCTAACCTGCTACGTAAGTTCTCCTAACCTGCTACGTATGTTCTCCTAACCTGCTATGTAGGTTCTCCTAACCTGCTACGTAAGTTCTCCTAACCTGCTACGTAAATTCTCCTAACCTGCTACGTAAAGTAAATTCTGATTAATTCTGACATCAGCTGTATGCCTTTTAGCCAAAGTATTTTCTCACCCTGTCCCTCTCACCCCTCACCCCTCATACCAATCTGCACCCTGCAAATCCTAGATATGACCCCTGACCTTTCTAGAACTCTGGAGCCTTCCACAGCATTCTATCCCCCATTACTCATAGTAAACTGGGTCAGAGTGGGTCTAACAGAAGGATTCATAGGGGCCTTTCAGAAGCTCAACTTATCTTAGCCACCCTTGTTATAAAAATATCCACTGAAGTAAACCTAAAGCCCTTACTGTACCCCGCCATATATGCAGACCTGGTTCAATGAGAAGCACATTTGACTCGGGGGCTTCCATTCTCCTCTTGACTGATGAGTTAATTGCAGGGTGAAACAGGTTATAACGGTGTGTGTGTCAGGGAGGACTGTGTTGGTCATAGTCCTCGTCTGTCCTTACAGCTGTTTAACCTGCTGGGTGCATCTACACTAGAGCTGACGTTACACGCACACACACACACGCACGTACGGACGCACACACACATACGCGCACACACACACACACACACACACACACACACACACACACACACACACACACACACACACACACACACACACACACACACACACACACACACACACACACACGCACACACACACACACGCACACACACACAGTCATCCTTCCATGTCGAGGGCATGCTTCCCGGGTCAGGCATAATAGGGCCAGCTCAGACAGGGTGAAAGGTGGGAGATGGAGGGGTAAGTAAATAAACCCCCAGAGGTGAGGAGATAACAGAGGGAACAGAGGAGGGGGAGAAAGGGTGGAGAGGAGGGGGAGAAAGGGTGGAGAGGAGGGTGGAGAGGAGGGGGAGAAAGGGAGGAGAGGAGGGGGAGAGGAGGGGGGAGAAAGGGTGAGGAGAGGAGGGGGAGAAAGGGGGAGAGGGGGGGGAGAAAGGGTGGAGAGGAGGGGGAGAAAGGGTGGAGAGGAGGGGGAGAAAGGGGAGGAGGGGGGGAGAAAGGGTGGAGAGGAGGGGGAGAAAGGGGGGAGAGGAGGGGGGAGAAAGGGGGGGAGAGGAGGGGGAGAAAGGGTGGGAGAGGGAGGGAGGAGAGAGGGGAGAGGAGGGGAGAGAAAGGGTGGAGAGGAGGGGGAGAAAGGGTGGAGAGGAGGGGGAGAAGGGGGGAGAGGAGGGGGAGAAAGGGTGGAGAGGGGGGGAGAAAAGGGGGAGAGGAGGGGGAGAGAGGGGGAGAGGGAGGGGAGAGAGGAGGGGGAGAAAGGGGGAGAGGAGGGGGAGAGAGGAGGGGGGAGAGGAGGGGGAGAGAGGGGGAGAAAGGGGGAGAGGAGGGGGAGAAAGGGGGGACTATCAAGGAGTAAAAAATAACAAGTGTTACCAGCAGAATAACATGGGTCATTCCAGTGACACGTTCACTACCATCAACGTTTCAAGATGACCGTTGTAATATTCAGCATCGCTTCTGAAGTCTTGTTTCTCACAGAGTGAAGGGAAGTGGGACTGACATTCCAAACTGCAGTGTGTGTGTGTGTGTGTGTGTGTGTGTGTGTGTGTGTGTGTGTGCGTGCGTGCGTGCGTGCGTGCGTGTGTGTGTGTGTGTGTGTGTGGTGTGTGTGTGTGTGTGTGTGTGTGTGTGTGTGTGTGTGTGTGTGTGTGTGTGTGTGGACGTGTCTAACTATAGAATAGCAAACAAACAAAAATTTGACAAACTGGGGACATTTTGTTGGTCCCCACAAGGTCAAACGCTATTTCTAGGGAGTTTGGGGTTAAGGTAAAATTAGGGTTAGTTTTAGGGTTAGGGTTAAGGTTAGGTTAGGGTTAGGAGCTAGGGTTAGTTTTAGGGTTAGGGTTAGGAGCTAGGGTTAGTTTTAGGGTTAGGGTTAGGAGCTAGGTTTAGTTTTAGGGTTAGGAGCTAGGGTTAGTTTTAGGGCTAGGAGCTAGAGTTAGGAGCTAGGGTTAGTTTTTAGGGTTAGGAGCTAGGGTTAGGAGCTAGGGTTAGTTTTAAGGTTAGGGTTAGGAGCTAGGGTTAGGAGCTAGGGTTAGTTTTAGGGTTAGTTTCTAGGGTTAGTTTCTAGGGTTAGTTTCTAGGGTTAGAAGCTAGGGTTATGAGCTAGGGTTATAGGGTTAGGGTTAGGACCTAGGGTTAGGTGTTAGGGTTAGTTTTAGGGTTAGGAGCTAGGGTTAGGAGCTAGGGTTCGTTTTAGGGTTAATGTTAGGTTTCGGGTTAGTTTTAGGGTTAAGGTTAGGAGCTAGAGTTAGGAGCTAGGGTTAGATTTAGGGTTAAGGTTAAGAGCTAGGGTTAGGAGCTAGGGTTAGTTTTAGGGTTAAGGTTAAGAGCTAGGGTTAGTTTTAGGGTTAGGAGCTAAGGTTTAGGGTTAAGGTTAGGGTTAAGGTTAGGGTAAGGGTACAGGTTAGGGGTTAAGGAAAATAGGATTTTGAATGGGACTGATTTGTATGTCCCCAGAAGGTCAGCTGCATAAGACTGTGTGTCAGACAGCGCAGCTCTGTTTTTGATGTGTGGCAGAGAGACACTGAGCCCACGAGACTGGAACGGTGAAACCTCCCTCACACACCCAGCTAGTGTCACTGTCTCCCTCGGTCTCCCCCAGTCTCCCCCCGTCTCCCCCTGGTCTCCCCCCTGTCTCCCCCGGTCTCCCCGTCACCCCTGGTCTCCCCCTGTCTCCCCCCGTCTCCCCCTGTCTGTCCCCCATGTCTCCCCCCTTGTCTCTCCCCGTTTCCCTGTCACGGAGCCCAGACGGCTAAGAGGTCCATCAGGCTGTGACTTCCCAGATACGCCCCTGTCACTTCCACAAAAGGCCCTGGTCCCTCCGGCCCCCTCCATCCCCTCCTCACTCCCTGGCCCCCGCTCCCTCCCTCCCGGCCCGTCCATGCAAGACAAATCCCTGGCAGGACAAGCCTGGCAGAACAGCCAGCTAGTTACTGAGAGAAGAGAGAGATTTCAGGGCAGAGAAAGGAAGTTAAAGAGACACCCGGGAGAACAGAGAGATGAGAACAGATGAAACGGACCGCGCCCTGTTCACTCATCCCTCTCATCCCGTCTTCCGTCTGGGCCGGACGACAACAATAACACAGAGGAAAACACTTGTCACTCAAACCTACTGAGCCCATAAT
>NW_026282012.1:30000-37234 GCF_023373465.1 Oncorhynchus keta
AGGCAGTGGTTTAGTCTCTAACTGGGGATTCAGGCAGTGGTTTAGTCTCTAACTGGGGATTCAGGCAGTGGTTAAGTCTCTAACTGGGGAATCAGGCAGTGGTTATGTCTCTAACTGTGGATTCAGGCAGTGGTTAAGTCTCTAACTGGGGATTCAGGCAGTGGTTTAGTCTCTAACTGGGGATTCAGGCAGTGGTTTAGTCTCTAACTGGGGATTCAGGCAGTGGTTTAGTCTCTAACTGGGGATTCAGGCAGTGGTTAAGACTCTATAACTAACTGGGGATTCGGGCAGTGGTTAAGTCTCTATAACTAACTGGGGATTCAGGCAGTGGTTAAGTCTCTAACTGGGGATTCAGGCAGTGGTTAAGTCTCTATAACTAACTGGGGATTCAGGCAGTGGTTAAGTCTCTAACTGGGGATTCGGGCAGTGGTTAAGTCTCTAACTGGGGATTCGGGCAGTGGTTAAGTCTCTAACTGGGGATTCCGGCAGTGGTTACGTCTCTAACTGGGGATTCAGGCAGTGGTTTAGTCTCTAACTGTGGATTCAGGTAGTGGTTAAGTCTCTATAACTAACTGTGGATTCAGGCAGTGGTTAAGTCTCTATAACTAACTGTGGATTCAGGCAGTGGTTAAGTCTCTAACTGGGGATTCAGGCAGTGGTTAAGTCTCTATAACTAACTGGGGATTCAGGCAGTGGTTGAGTCTCTAACTGGGGATTCGGGCAGTGGTTAAGTCTCTAACTGGGGATTCAGGCAGTGGTTAAGTCTCTAACTGGGGATTCAGGCAGTGGTTAAGTCTCTAACTGGGGATTCAGGCAGTGGTTAAGTCTCTAACTGTGGATTCAGGCAGTGGTTAAGTCTCTAACTGTGGATTCAGGCAGTGGTTACGTCTCTATAACTGACTGTGGATCCAGGCAGTGGTTAAGTCTCTAACTGGGGATTCGGGCAGTGGTTAAGTCTCTAACTGGGGATTCAGGCAGTGGTTAAGTCTCTACCTGGGGATTCAGGCAGTGGTTATGTCTCTAACTGGGGATTCAGGCAGTGGTTAAGTCTCTAACTGTGGATTCAGGCAGTGGTTAAGTCTCTAACTGTGGATTCAGGCAGTGGTTAAGTCTCTATAACTAACTGGGGATTCAGGCAGTGGTTAAGTCTCTAACTGGGGATTCAGGCAGTGGTTAAGTCTCTAACTGGGGATTCAGGCAGTGGTTATGTCTCTAACTGGGGATTCAGGCAGTGGTTAAGTCTCTATAACTAACTGCGGATTCAGGCAGTGGTTAAGTCTCTAACTGTGGATTCAGGCAGTGGTTAAGTCTCTAACTGGGGATTCAGGCAGTGGTTAAGTCTCTAACTGGGGATTCAGGCAGTGGTTATGTCTCTAACTGGGGATTCAGGCAGTGGTTAAGTCTCTATAACTAACTGTGGATTCAGGCAGTGGTTATGTCTCTAACTGGGGATTCAGGCAGTGGTTAAGTCTCTAACTGGGGATTCAGGCAGTGATTATGTCTCTAACTGGGGATTCAGGCAGTGGTTAAGTCTCTAACTGTGGATTCAGGCAGTGGTCAAATCTCGAACTGTGGATTCAGGCAGTGGTTAAGTCTCTATAACTAACTGGGGATTCAGGCAGTGGTTAAGTCTCTAACTGTGGATTCAGGCAGTGGTCAAATCTCTAACTGGGGATTCAGGCAGTGGTTATGTCTCTATAACTAACTGGGGATTCAGGCAGTGGTTAAGTCTCTAACTGTGGATTCAGGCAGTGGTTACGTCTCTAACTGGGGATTCAGGCAGTGGTTAAGTCTCTAACTGGGGATTCAGGCAGTGGATAAGTCTCTAACTGTGGATTCAGGCAGTTGTCAAGTCTCTAACTGGGGATTCAGGCAGTGATTATGTCTCTAACTGGGGATTCAGGCAGTGGTTATGTCTCTAACTGTGGATTCAGGCAGTGGTTACGTCTCTAACTGGGGATTCAGGCAGTGGTTTAGTCTCTAACTGGGGATTCAGGCAGTGGTTAAGACTCTATAACTAACTGGGGATTCGGGCAGTGGTTAAGTCTCTATAACTAACTGGGGATTCAGGCAGTGGTTAAGTCTCTAACTGGGGATTCAGGCAGTGGTTAAGTCTCTATAACTAACTGGGGATTCAGGCAGTGGTTAAGTCTCTAACTGGGGATTCGGGCAGTGGTTAAGTCTCTAACTGGGGATTCGGGCAGTGGTTAAGTCTCTAACTGGGGATTCCGGCAGTGGTTACGTCTCTAACTGGGATTCAGGCAGTGGTTTAGTCTCTAACTGTGGATTCAGGCAGTGGTTAAGTCTCTATAACTAACTGTGGATTCAGGCAGTGGTTAAGTCTCTATAACTAACTGTGGATTCAGGCAGTGGTTAAGTCTCTAACTGGGGATTCAGGCAGTGGTTAAGTCTCTAACTGGGGATTCAGGCAGTGGTTAAGTCTCTAACTGGGGATTCAGGCAGTGGTTAAGTCTCTAACTGGGGATTCAGGCAGTGGTTAAGTCTCTAACTGGGGATTCAGGCAGTGGTTAAGTCTCTAACTGGGGATTCAGGCAGTGGTTAAGTCTCTAACTGTGGATTCAGGCAGTGGTTAAGTCTCTAACTGGGGATTCAGGCAGTGGTTACGTCTCTATAACTGACTGTGGATCCAGGCAGTGGTTAAGTCTCTAACTGTGGATTCAGGCAGTGGTTAAGTCTCTAACTGGGGATTCAGGCAGTGGTTTAGTCTCTAACTGGGGATTCAGGCAGTGGTTAAGTCTCTAACTGGGGATTCAGGCAGTGGTTAAGTCTCTAACTGTGGATTCAGGCAGTGGTTAAGTCTCTAACTGGGGATTCAGGCAGTGGTTAAGTCTCTAACTGTGGATTCAGGCAGTGGTTAAGTCTCTAACTGGGGATTCAGGCAGTGGTTAAGTCTCTAACTGGGGATTCAGGCAGTGGTTAAGTCTCTAACTGGGGATTCAGGCAGTGGTTAAGTCTCTAACTGTGGATTCAGGCAGTGGTTAAGTCTCTATAACTAACTGTGGATTCAGGCAGTGGTTAAGTCTCTAACTGTGGATTCAGGCAGTGGTTATGTCTCTAACTGGGGATTCAGGCAGTGGTTAAGTCTCTAACTGGGGATTCAGGCAGTGGTTAAGTCTCTAACTGGGGATTCAGGCAGTGGTTAAGTCTCTAACTGTGGATTCAGGCAGTGGTCAAATCTCGAACTGTGGATTCAGGCAGTGGTTAAGTCTCTATAACTAACTGGGGATTCAGGCAGTGGTTAAGTCTCTAACTGGGGATTCAGGCAGTGGTTAAGTCTCTAACTGGGGATTCAGGCAGTGGTTAAGTCTCTAACTGGGGATTCAGGCAGTGGTTAAGTCTCTAACTGGGGATTCAGGCAGTGGTTAAGTCTCTAACTGTGGATTCAGGCAGTGGTTAAGTCTCTAACTGTGGATTCAGGCAGTGGTTATGTCTCTAACTGTGGATTCAGGCAGTGGTTAAGTCTCTAACTGGGGATTCAGGCAGTGGTTAAGTCTCTAACTGGGGATTCAGGCAGTGGTTAAGTCTCTAACTGTGGATTCAGGCAGTGGTTAAGTCTCTAACTGGGGATTCAGGCAGTGATTATGTCTCTAACTGGGGATTCAGTGGGCTAACTGTGGATTCAGGCAGTGGTTACGTCTCTAACTGGGGATTCAGGCAGTGATTATGTCTCTAACTGGGGATTCAGGCAGTGGTTAAGTCTCTATAACTAACTGGGATTTGGGCAGTGGTTAAGTCTCTAACTGTGGATTCAGGCAGTGGTTATGTCTCTAACTGTGGATTCAGGCAGTGGTTAAGTCTCTATAACTAACTGGGGATTCGGGCAGTGATTAAGTCTCTAACTGTGGATTCAGGCAGTGGTTAAGTCTCTAACTGGGGATTCAGGCAGTGGTTTACACTAACTGTCTATTCAGGCAGTGGTTAAGTCTCTAACTGGGGATTCAGGCAGTGGTTAAGTCTCTAACTGTGGGTTCAGGCAGTGGTTAAGTCTCTAACTGGGGATTCAGGCAGTGGTTTAGATCTCTAACTGTCTATTCAGGCAGTGGTTAAGTCTCTAAATGTGGATTCAGGCAGTGGTTAAGTCTCTAGCTGGGGATTCAGGCAGTGATTATGTCTCTAACTGGGAATTCAGGCAGTGGTTTAGTTTCTATAACTGCTGGGATTCAGGCAGTGGTTTAGACTCTCTGTCTATAACTAAGCTGTGAATTCGGGCAGTGGTTAAGTTTCTATAACTAGCTGTGGATTCAGGCAGTGGTTTAGTTTCTACTGGGGATTCAGGCGTGGTTAAGTCTCTAACTGTGGATTCAGGCAGTGGTTAACTAGCTGTGGATTCGGGCAGTGGTTTAAGTTTCAGTGGTTAACTAGCTGTGGATTCAGGCTGTGGTTTTAGGCAGTGGTTAAGCTCTATATTCACTAGCTGTGGATTCGGGCAGTGGTTTAGTCTCTAAAACAGTGGAGCTGTGGATTCGGGCAGTGGGTCGGGGTGAGTGGCCCCGTTACCTCTGAGGAATGTTCTAACTGTGACCAGTGGTTAAGACCCCACCAGACTCTAACTGGGGATTCAGGGTGTTAGCCCCACTGACAGCACACACACGCGCACGCACTAACCGTGGACAGGCTGCAGCAGAGCAGAGGCCATTTGGGTGCCCCCAATAAAGCTTATTCCCCCTACGGGCAGTGGTTTAGTCTCTATAACCTAATCTCGGGCCTACCCCCATCCTCTACCCTACTCTGTGGATTCAGGCTGTGGTTTAGGCTCTATAACTAGCCGGGCAGTGGTTTTAGTCCTACAGCCGGGCAGTACACTACCTGTCCCTACGGTGACCTCGGCCCCCCTACTCTACCCCCTGACAGCACCCTACCTGTCCCCACCCTAAGGCTGCCCAGAGGCCATTTGGGTCTACCCCTACCCTATCCCCTACCCTACTTGTCCCTACTCCCTTACCCTACCTGTCCCTACCCTCCCCTACCCTACCCCTACTCTACCCCCTACCCTACCTGTCCCCACCCTAACCCCTACCCTCCCCCTACCCTACCCCTACCTGTCCCTACTCCCTACCCTACCCCCTACCCAACCCTACCCTCTACCCTACCTGTCCCTACCCCCTACCCAACCCTAGCCTCTACCCTACCTATCCCTACCCTACCCCCTACATTACCTGTCCCTACTCTACCCCCTACCCTACTCTACCCCCTACCATACTCTCCCCCTACCCTACCCTACTCTACCCCCTACCATACTCTCCCCCTACCCTACTCTACCCCCTACCCTATCCTACTCTACCCCTACCCTACTCTACCCCTACCCTACTCTACCACCTACCCTACTCTACCCCCTACCCTACTCTCCCCTACCCTACTCTACCACCTACCCTACTCTACCCCCTACCCTACTCTACCCCCTACCCTACCCTACTCTACCCCTACCCTACTCTACCCTCTACCCTACACGACCCTACTCTACCCTCTACCCTACACGACCCTACTCTACCCCCTACCCTACACTACCCCCTACCCTACTCTATCCCCTACCCTACCCTACCCTTCTCTACTCCCTACCCTACCCTTCTCTACTCCCTACCCTACCCTTCTCTACTCCCTACCCTACCCCTAACTATTTTTTGAGACATGGATTGTGTGTGTGCCATTCAGAGGGTGCATTGAAGTGCCTTTGAACAGGGTTTGGTAGTAAGTGCCACCGGTTTGAGTCAAGAACTGCAACGCTACTGGACTTTTCACGCTCAACAGTTTCTCCGTGTGGTGTGGTCCACCACCCAAAGGACATCCAGACAACTGGACACAACTGTAGGAAGCACTGGAGTCGACATGGGCCAGCCTCCCTGTGGAACTCTTTAGACACCTTGTACAGTCCACGCCCCGTTCGTGAATTGAGGCTGTTCTGAAGGCAAAAGGGGGTGAAACTCAATATTAGGATGGTGTTCCTAATGTTTTGTCCAGTCAGAGAGAGGGGGAAACGGGTACCATGTGGGACTGAGTTTTAGAGCAGTCCTCTGGAGTTTAGTTTGTTAGTTTAGCCGGCGCTTTGGGTTTCCTCTAGGATCTCATTCAGACATTGACCTTGCACAAAAATAAACCAACAATTAGGAAGCTAAGCAAACCTTGGAGTTCTCTCTCTCTTTCTTCCTTCCTTTCTCGCTCTCTGTTTCTCTCTCTGTTTCTCTCTCTGTTTCTCTCTCTCTATGTATCTCTCTCTCTCTTTCTCCCTCTCTCTCTCTCTCTCTCTTTCTCTATCTGTTTCTCTCTCTGTTTCTCTCTCTGTGTCTCTCTCTCTCTCTTTGTCTCTCTCTCTCTCTGTCTCTCTCTGTGTGTGTGTGTCTCTCTCTCTCTCTCTCTCTCTCTCTCTCTCTCTCTGCCTCAAACCATGGGGATGTTGTAAAAGACACTGAGAGTGCTTCCTTCATGTCTAGGAGCTACTCTTGGGTTTCTGGGCCCTCCTCCTGTCCAAATAAAGGCAGTGTTTCTTTATCTCTTTCTTTTCTCTCTGTCTCTGCCTCTCCCTCCATGTCGGTCAGTCAAACCTTGTGGACCCCTGGATGGATATACAGTACATAGTTCTGTACGCATCACATACAGTACCAGTCAATAGTTTGGACACACCTCCTCATTCAAGGGGCTTTCTTTATTTGTACTATTTTCTACATTGTAGAATAATAGTGAAGACATCACCACTGTGAAATAACACATATGGAATCATGTAGTAACCAAAAGTGTTAAATAAATGAAAATATATTTTGGATTTGATATTCTTCAAAGTAGCCAGCCTTTGCCTTGATGACAGCTTTGCACACTCTTGGCATTCTCTCTCAACCAGCTTCACCTGGAATGCTTTTCCAACAGTCTTGAAGGAGTTCCCACATATGCTGAGCACTTGTTGGATGCTTTTCCTTTCACTCTGCGGTCCAAGTCATCCCAAACCATCTCAATTGGGTTGAGATCAAGTGATTGTGGGAGGCCAGGTCATCTGATGCAGCACTCCATCACTCTCCTTCATGGTCAAATAGCCCTTCCACAGCCTGGAGGTGTGTTTTGGGTCATTGTCCAGTTGAAAAACAAATGATAGCGCAAACCCACTAAGCGCAAACCAGATGGGAGGGCATATCGGTGCAGAATCCTGTGGTAGCCATGCTGGTTAAGCGTGCCTTGAATTCTTAATAAATCACAGACAATGTCACTAGAAAAGCACCCCCACAACATC
>NW_026282013.1:0-1116 GCF_023373465.1 Oncorhynchus keta
AATATTTTCCACGACTTCCTCTTTTTGTATTGTAGTTTCAGTAGTGTAGTGGTTATCACGTTCGCCTCACACGCGAAAGGTCATATTCAATATTTCCCAATGCCCAGAGGCTAGCATTTGGTTTGAAACAGTTGTGGTTTATCTAAACCTTGCTGTCTACCTCTCCGACCTGTGGATCAATGTTGCCGTTTTTTTGGGGACTCCATCGTGCGATCTGTATGAATGTGAACAGACTGACAGCTTCTCTGAGCCAGGCAAATTCATTTATCAGGTCATTGTAATGGATATATCCAAACAAATGGGCAAGATAATCCAAGAGTAAAACAAACAAAAATGTAGATCGTTTTCTGTCATTTCAGCTGCTTGATGTGATTGTGTGATAGATTTAGTTGGCTGGCTAGCATCAAATCAAATCAAATCAAATTTATTTATATAGCCCTTCGTACATCAGCTGATATCTCAAAGTGCTGTACAGAAACCCAGCCTAAACCCCAAACAGCAAGCAATGCAGGTGTAGAAGCACGGTGGCTAGAAAACTCCTAGAAAGGCCAAACCTAGGAAGAAACCCAGAGAGGAACCACAGGCTATGTGGGGTGGCCAGTCCTCTTCTGGCTGTGCCGGGTGGAGATTATACAGAACATGGCCAAGATGTTCAAATGTTCATAAATGACCAGCATGGTCAAATAATAACAAGGCAGAACAGTTGAAACTGGAGCAGCAGCACAGTCAAGTGGACCGGGACAGCAAGGAGTCATCATGTCAGGTAGTCCTGGGGCACGGTCCTAGGGGCTCTGTGGTCCGAGAGAGAAAGAAAGTGAGAATTAGAGAGAGCATATGTGGGGTGGCCCGTCCTCTCTGGCTGTGCAAAGGAAAAGAAGCTAGCCTGCATAGGTACAGTGCATTCGGAAAGTTTTCGGGCCCCTCTTACTTTTTCCACATTTTGTTAACGCTACAGACTTATACCAAATGGATGAAATACAATAAAAATCTATCTACACACACAATACCCCATAATGACAAAGCAATAAACATATCGTTTTTATTAATCAAACAAATATTTTAAAAATACCTCATAACTCCCGGCTTCTCAAGCCTTATTGCTTAATTAATGGACAA
>NW_026282014.1:0-6157 GCF_023373465.1 Oncorhynchus keta
TAGAATAGAGACAGTAAATCTGGCTGGTCTGTCACATTATAATAGAGACATTAGATCTAGCTGGTCTGTCATATTATAATAGAGACAGTAGATCTAGCTGGTCTGTCATAAAATAATAGAGACTGTAGATCTAGCTGGTCTATCATGTTATAATAGAGGCAGCAGATCTAGCTGGTCTGTCATAATATAGCAGAGACAGTAGATCTACCTGGTCTGTCATAATATAATAGAGACAGTAGATCTAGCTGTTCTGTCATAATATGAGACAGTATATCTAGCTGGTCTGTCATATTATAATAGAGACATTAGATCTAGCTGGTCTGTCATATTATAATACAGACAGTTGATCTCGCTGGTCTGTCATATTATAATAGAGACAGTAGATCTAGCTGGTCTGTCATAATATAATAGAGACAGTAGATCTAGCTGGTCTATCATATTATAATGGACACAGTAGATCTAGCTGGTCTGTCATAATATAATAGAGACTGTAGATCTAGCTGGTCTGTCCAGTAGATCTAGCTGGTCTGTGTAATAGAATAGAGACAGTAGATCTAGCTGGTCTGTCCGCAATATAGCAGAGACAGTAGATCTCTGAGTCTGTCATAGAATAATAGAGACAGTAGATCTAGCTGGTCTGTCATAATATGATAGAGACAGTAGATCTAGCTGATCTGTCATAAAATAATAGAGACAGTAGATCGAGCTGCTCTTTCATGTTATAATAGAAACGAAGAGTAGATCTAGCTGAGTCTGTCATAAAATAATAAGACAGTAGATCGAGCTGGTCTTTCATGTTATAATAGAAACAGTAGATCCTAGCTGGTCTTTCATATTATAATAGAGACAGTATATCTAGCTGTTCTGTCATAATATGAGACAGTAGATCTCGCTGGTCTTTCATATTATAATAGAGACAGTAGATCTCGCTGGTCTGTCATAATAGAATAGAGACAGTAGATCTACCTGGTCTGTCATATTATAATAGAGACAGTAGATTTTGCTGGTCTGTCATATTATAATAGAGACAGTAGATCTCGCTGGTCTGTCATAATAGAATAGAGACAGTAGATCGAAGCTGGTCTGTCATATTATAATGGAGACAGTAGATCTAGCTGTTCTGTCATAATATGAGACAGTAGATCTTGCTGGTCTGTCATATTATAATAGAGACAGTAGATCTAGCTGGTCTGTCATATTATAATGGGGACAGTAGATCTAGCTGGTCTGTCATAATAGAATAGAGTAGTAGATCTGCTGGTCTGTCACATTATAATAGAGACATTAGATCCGAGCTTGTCTGTCATGTTATACAGACGGATTGATCTCGCTGGTCTGTCATATTATAATAGAGACAGTAGATCTAGCTGGTCTGTCATAATATAATAGAGACAGTAGATTTAGCTGGTCTATCATATTATAATGGACACAGTAGATGTCGCTGGTCTGTCATATTATAATAGAGACAGTAGATCTCGCTGGTCTGTCATAATAGAATAGAGACAGTAGATCGAGCTGGTCTGTCATATTATAATGGGAGACAGTAGATCTAGCTGTTCTGTCATAATATGAGACAGTAGATCCAGCTGGTCTTTCATATTATAATAGAGACAGTAGATCTACCTGGTCTGTCATAATATAATAGATACAGTAGATCTACCTGGTCTGTCATAGAATAATAGAGACAGTAGATCTAGCTGGTCTGTCATAATATGATAGAGACAGTAGATCTAGCTGATCTGTCATAAAATAATAGAGACAGTAGATCGAGCTGGTCTTTCATGTTATAATAGAAACAGTAGATCTAGCTGATCTGTCATAAAATAATAGAGACAGTAGATCGAGCTGGTCTTTCATGTTATAATAGAAACAGTAGATCTAGCTGATCTGTCATAAAATAATAGAGACAGTAGATCTAGCTGGTCTGTCATAATATAATAGAGACAGTATATCAGCTTTGGTCTGTCAAATTATAATAGAGACAGTAGATCGAGCTGGTCTTTCATATTATAATAGAAACAGTAGATCTAGCTGGTCTGTCATATTATAGCCAGAGACAGTAGATCTAGCTGTTCTGTCATAATATGAGACAGTAGATCTCACTGGTCTTTCATATTATAATAGAGACAGTAGATCTCGCTGGTCTGTCATAATAGAATAGAGACAGTAGATCTACCTGGTCTGTCATATTATAATGGAGACAGTAGATCTAGCTGTTCTGTCATAATATGAGACAGTAGATCTAGCTGGTCTGTCATATTATAATAGAGACAGTAGATCTAGCTGGTCTGTCATATTATAATGGGAACAGTAGATCTAGCTGGTCTGTCATAATAGAATAGAGATAGTAGATCTAGCTGGTCTGTCACATTATAATAGAGTCATTAGATCGAGCTGGTCTGTCATATTATAATACAGACAGTTGATCTCGCTGGTCTGTCATATTATAATAGAGACAGTAGATCTAGCTGGTCTGTCATAATATAATAGAGACAGTAGATTTAGCTGGTCTATCATATTATAATGGACACAGTAGATGTCGCTGGTCTGTCATAATATAATAGAGACAGTAGATCTAGCTGGTCTGTCATATTATAATGGAGACAGTAGATCTAGCTGGTCTGTCATATTATAATAGAGACAGTACATCTAGCTGGTCTGTCATAATAGAATAGAGACAGTAGATCTAGCTGTTCTGTCATAATATGAGACAGTAGATCTAGCTGGTCTTTCATATTATAATAGAGACAGTAGATCTACCTGGTCTGTCATAATATAATAGAGACAGTAGATCTAGCTGGTCTGTCATAATATAATAGAGACAGTATATCTAGCTGGTCTGTCAAATTATAATAGAGACAGTAGATCTAGCTGGTCCGTCATAATATAGCAGAGACAGTAGATCTAGCTGATCTGTCATAAAATAATAGAGACAGTAGATCGAGCTGGTCTTTCATGTTATAATAGAAACAATTGATCTAGCTGGTTTGTCATAATATAATAGAGACAGTATATCTAGCTGGTCTGTCAAATTATAATGGAGACAGTAGATCGAGCTGGTCTGTCATATTATAATACAGACAGTTGATCTAGCTGGTCTGTCATAATATAATAGAGACAGTAGATCTAGCTGGTCTATCATATTATAATGGACACAGTAGATCTAGCTGGTCTGTCATAATATAATAGAGACTGTAGATCTAGCTGGTCTGTCATATTATAATAGAGACAGTAGATGTCGCTGGTCTGTCATTATATAATAGAGACAGTAGATCTAGCTGTTCTGTCATAATATGAGACAGTATATCTAGCTGGCCTGTCATATTATAACGGAGACAGTAGATCTAGCTGGTCTGTCATATTATAACAGAGACAGTAGATCTAGCTGGTCTGTCATATTATAATAGAGACAGTACATCTAGCTGGTCTGTCATAATAGAATAGAGACAGTAGATCTAGCTGTTCTGTCATAATATGAGACAGTAGATTTTGTGGTCTGTCATATTATAATGGAGACAGTAGATCTAGCTGTTCTGTCATAATATGAGACAGTATATCTAGCTGGTCTGTCAAATTATAATAGAGGCAGTAGATCTAGCTGGTCTGTCATAATATAGCAGAGACAGTAGATCTACCTGGTCTGTCATAAAATAATAGAGACAGTAGATCTAGCTGGTCTGTCATAATATGATAGAGACAGTAGATCTAGCTGATCTGTCATAAAATAATAGAGACAGTAGATCGAGCTGGTCTTTCATGTTATAATAGAAACAGTAGATCTAGCTGGTCTGTCATAATATAATAGAGACAGTATATCTAGCTGGTCTGTCACATTATAATAGAGGCAGTAGATCTAGCTGGTCTGTCATAATATAGCAGAGACAGTAGATCTACCTGGTCTGTCATAAAATAATAGAGACAGTAGATCTAGCTGGTCTGTCATAATATGATAGAGACAGTAGATCTAGCTGATCTGTCATAAAATAATAGAGACAGTAGATCGAGCTTGTCTTTCATGTTGTAATAGAAACAGTAGATCTAGCTGGTCTGTCATAATATAATAGAGACAGTATATCTAGCTGGTCTGTCGCATTATAATAGAGACAGTAGATCTAGCTGGTCTGTCATAATATAGCAGAGACAGTAGATCTACCTGGTCTGTCATAAAATAATAGAGACAGTAGATCGAGCTGGTCTGTCATAATATGATAGAGACAGTAGATCTAGCTGATCTGTCATAAAATAATAGAGACAGTAGATCGAGCTGTTCTTTCATGTTATAATAGAAACAGTAGATCTACCTGGTCTGTCATAATATAATAGAGACAGTAGATCTAGCTGGTCTGTCATATTATAATGGGGACAGTAGATCTAGCTGGTCTGTCATATTATAATACAGACAGTTGATCTAGCTGGTCTGTCATAATAGAATAGAGACAGTAGATCTAGCTGTTCTGTCATAATATGAGACAGTAGATCTCGGTGGTCTTTCATATTATAATAGAGACAGTAGATCTTGCTGGTCTGTCATAATAGAATAGAGACAGTAGATCTACCTGGTCTGTCATAAAATAAAAGAGACAGTAGATCTAGCTGGTCTGTCATAATATGATAGAGACAGTAGATCTAGCTGGTGTGTCATAATATAATAGAGACAGTATATCTAGCTGGTCTGTCAAATTATAATAGAGGCAGTAGATCTAGCTGGTCTGTCATAATATAGCAGAGACAGTAGATCTACCTGGTCTGTCATAAAAATAATAGAGACAGTAGATCTAGCTGGTCTGTCATAATATGATAGAGACAGTAGATCTAGCTGATCTGTCATAATATGATAGAGACAGTAGATCTAGCTGATCTGTCATAATATAATAGAGACAGTAGATCTAGCTGGTCTGTCATATTATAATGGAGACATTAGATCTAGCTGGTCTGTCATATTATAATACAGACAGTTGATCTAGCTGGTCTGTCATATTATAATAGAGACAGTAGATCTAGCTGGTCTGTCGCCAAAATAATAGAGACTGTAGATCTAGCTGGGTCTATCATGTTATAATGGAGACAGTAGATCTAGCTGGTCTGTCATAATATAATAGAGACAGTAGATCGAGCTGGTCTTTCATGTTGTAATAGAAACAGTAGATCTAGCTGGTCTGTCATAATATAATAGAGACAGTATATCTAGCTGGTCTGTCGCATTATAATAGAGACAGTAGATCTAGCTGGTCTGTCATATAGCAGAGACAGTAGATCTACCTGGTCTGTCATAAAAATAATAGAGACAGTAGATCGAGCTGGTCTGTCATAATATGATAGAGACAGTAGATCTAGCTGATCTGTCATAAAATAATAGAGACAGTAGATCGAGCTGTTCTTTCATGTTATAATAGAAACAGTAGATCTACCTGGTCTGTCATAATATAATAGAGACAGTAGATCTAGCTGGTCTGTCATATTATAATAGAGACAGTAGATCTAGCTGTTCTGTCATAATATGAGACAGTATATCTAGCTGGTCTGTCATATAATACAGACAGTTGATCTAGCTGGTCTGTCATATTATAATAGAGACAGTAGATCTAGCTGGTCTGTCATAAAAATAATAGAGACTGGAAGTCTAGCTGGTCTATCATGTTATAATGGAGACAGTAGATCTAACTGGTCTGTCATAATATAATAGAGACAGTATATCTAGCTGGTCTGTCAAATTATAATAGAGACAGTAGATCGAGCTGGTCTTTCATGTTATAATAGAAACAGTAGATCTAGCTGGTCTGTCATAATATAATAGAGACAGTATATCTAGCTGGTCTGTCACATTATAATAGAGACAGTAGATCTCAGCTGGTCTGTCATAATATAATAGAGACAGTAGATCTACCTGGTCTGTCATAATAATAATAGAGACAGTAGATCGAGCTGTTCTTTCATGTTATAATAGAGACAGTAGATCTAGCTGGTCTGTCATAATATAATAGAGACAGTAGAACTAGCTGGTCTGTCATATTATAATAGAGACAGTAGATCTAGCTGTTCTGTCATAATAATAGAGACAGTAGATCTAGCTGGTCTGTCATATTATAATAGAGACAGTTAGATCTAGCTGGTCTGTCATATTATAATAGGGACAGTAGATCTAGCTGGTCTGTCATAA
>NW_026282015.1:0-4136 GCF_023373465.1 Oncorhynchus keta
GGAAATGTTAGATGTGACAGTGATAACTACTAGTTAGGTAAATAGAACCAGAGGAAATGTTAGATGTGACAGTGATAACTACTAGTTAGGTAAATAGAACCAGAGGGGAAATGTTAGATGTGACCGTGATAACTACTAGTTAGGTAAATAGAACCAGAGGGAAATGTTAGATGTGACAGTGATAACTACTAGTTAGGTAAATAGAACCAGAGGGGAAATGTTAGATGTGACCGTGATAACTACTAGTTAGGTAAATAGAACCAGAGGGGAAATGTTAGATGTGACAGTGATAACTACTAGTTAGGTAAATAGAACCAGAGGGGAAATGTTAGATGTGACAGTGATAACTACTAGTTAGGTAAATAGAACCAGAGGGGAAATGTTAGATGTGACAGTGATAACTACTAGTTAGGTAAATAGAACCAGAGGGAAATGTTAGATGTGACAGTGATAACTACTAGTTAGGTAAATAGAACCAGAGGGAAAATGTTAGATGACCGTGATAACTACTAGTTAGGTAAATAGAACCAGAGGGGAAATGTTAGATGTGACAGTGATAACTACTAGTTAGGTAAATAGAACCAGAGGGGAAATGTTAGATGTGACAGTGATAACTACTAGTTAGGTAAATAGAACCAGAGGGGAAATGTTAGATGTGACAGTGATAACTACTAGTTAGGTAAATAGAACCAGAGGGGAAATGTTAGATGTGACAGTGATAACTACTAGTTAGGTAAATAGAACCAGAGGGGAAATGTTAGATGTGACAGTGATAACTACTAGTTAGGTAAATAGAACCAGAGGGGAAATGTTAGATGTGACCGTGATAACTACTAGTTAGGTAAATAGAACCAGAGGGGAAATGTTAGATGTGACAGTGATAACTACTAGTTAGGTAAATAGAACCAGAGGGGAAATGTTAGATGTGACAGTGATAACTACTAGTTAGGTAAATAGAACCAGAGGGGAAATGTTAGATGTGACAGTGATAACTACTAGTTAGGTAAATAGAACCAGAGGGGAAATGTTAGATGTGACAGTGATAACTACTAGTTAGGTAAATAGAACCAGAGGGGAAATGTTAGATGACAGTGATAACTACTAGTTAGGTAAATAGAACCAGAGGGGAAATGTTAGATGTGACAGTGATAACTACTAGTTAGGTAAATAGAACCAGAGGGGAAATGTTAGATGTGACAGTGATAACTACTAGTTAGGTAAATAGAACCAGAGGGGGAATGTTAGATGTGACAGTGATAACTACTAGTTAGGTAAATAGAACCAGAGGGGAAATGTTAGATGTGACAGTGATAACTACTAGTTAGGTAAATAGAACCAGAGGGGAAATGTTAGATGTGACAGTGATAACTACTAGTTAGGTAAATAGAACCAGAGGGGAAAATGTTAGATGTGATAACTACTAGTTAGGTAAATAGAACCAGAGGGGAATGTTAGATGTGACAGTGATAACTACTAGTTAGGTAAATAGAACCAGAGGGGAAATGTTAGATGTGACAGTGATAACTACTAGTTAGGTAAATAGAACCAGAGGGGAAATGTTAGATGTGACAGTGATAACTACTAGTTAGGTAAATAGAACCAGAGGGGAAAATGTTAGATGTGATAACTACTAGTTAGGTAAATAGAACCAGAGGGGAAATGTTAGATGTGACAGTGATAACTACTAGTTAGGTAAATAGAACCAGAGGGAAATGTTAGATGTGACAGTGATAACTACTAGTTAGGTAAATAGAACCAGAGGGGAAATGTTAGATGTGACAGTGATAACTACTAGTTAGGTAAATAGAACCAGAGGGGAAATGTTAGATGTGACAGTGATAACTACTAGTTAGGTAAATAGAACCAGAGGGGAAATGTTAGATGTGACAGTGATAACTACTAGTTAGGTAAATAGAACCAGAGGGGAAATGTTAGATGTGACAGTGATAACTACTAGTTAGGTAAATAGAACCAGAGGGGAAATGTTAGATGTGACAGTGATAACTACTAGTTAGGTAAATAGAACCAGAGGGGAAATGTTAGATGTGACAGTGATAACTACTAGTTAGGTAAATAGAACCAGAGGGGAAATGTTAGATGTGACAGTGATAACTACTAGTTAGGTAAATAGAACCAGAGGGGAAATGTTAGATGTGACAGTGATAACTACTAGTTAGGTAAATAGAACCAGAGGGAAATGTTAGATGTGACAGTGATAACTACTAGTTAGGTAAATAGAACCAGAGGGGAAATGTTAGATGTGACAGTGATAACTACTAGTTAGGTAAATAGAACCAGAGGGGAAAATGTTAGATGTGACAGATAACTACTAGTTAGGTAAATAGAACCAGAGGGGAAATGTTAGATGTGACAGTGATAACTACTAGTTAGGTAAATAGAACCAGAGGGGAAATGTTAGATGTGACAGTGATAACTACTAGTTAGGTAAATAGAACCAGAGGGGAAATGTTAGATGTGACAGTGATAACTACTAGTTAGGTAAATAGAAATCCAGAGGGGAAATGTTAGATGTGATGATAACTACTAGGGTAAATAGAACCAGAGGATGTGATAAACTAGTTAGGCAAATAGAACCAGAGGGGAAAACGTTGATGACAGTGATAACTACTAGTTGTGGGTAAATAGAACCAGAGGGAAATGTTAGATGTGACAGTGATAACTACTAGTTAGGTAAATAGAACCAGAGGGGAATGTTGTAGGAGGACAGTTGACATAACTACTAGTTAGGTAAATGAAACCAGAGGGGAAATAAGCATGTGACATGATAACTACTTAGTTAGGGTAAATAGAACCAGAGGGGAAAATGTTAGATGTGATAACTACTAGTTGAAAATAGAACCAGAGGGGAAAATGTTAGATGTGGATAACTATCAGTTAGGTAAATAGAACCAGAGGGGGAACGTTAGATGACAGTGATAACTACTAGTTGGGTAAATAGAACCAGAGGGGAAAAATGTTGATGTGACAGTGATAACTACTAGTTAGGTAAATAGAACCAGAGGGGGAATGTTAGATGTGACAGTGATAACTACTAGTTAGGTAAATAGAACCAGAGGGGAAATGTTAGATAGTGATAACTACTAGTTAGGTAAATAGAACCAGAGGGGAAATGTTAGATGTGACAGTGATAACTACTAGTTAGGTAAATAGAACCAGAGGGGAAATGTTAGATGTGACAGTGATAACTACTAGTTAGGTAAATAGAACCAGAGGGAAATGTTAGATGTGACAGTGATAACTACTAGTTAGGTAAATAGAACCAGAGGGGAAATGTTAGATGTGACAGTGATAACTACTAGTTAGGTAAATAGAACCAGAGGGGAAATGTTAGATGTGACAGTGATAACTACTAGTTAGGTAAATAGAACCAGAGGGGAAATGTTAGATGTGACAGTGATAACTACTAGTTAGGTAAATAGAACCAGAGGGGAAATGTTAGATGTGACAGTGATAACTACTAGTTAGGTAAATAGAACCAGAGGGAAATGTTAGATGTGACAGTGATAACTACTAGTTAGGTAAATAGAACCAGAGGGGAAATGTTAGATGTGATAACTACTAGTTAGGTAAATAGAACCAGAGGGGAAATGTTAGATGTGACAGTGTAACTACTAGTTAGGTAAATAGAACCAGAGGGGAAATGTTAGATGTGACAGTGATAACTACTAGTTAGGTAAATAGAACCAGAGGGGAAATGTTAGATGTGACAGTGATAACTACTAGTTAGGTAAATAGAACCAGAGGGGAAATGTTAGATGTGACAGTGATAACTACTAGTTAGGTAAATAGAACCAGAGGGGAAATGTTAGATGTGACAGTGATAACTACTAGTTAGGTAAATAGAACCAGAGGGAAATGTTAGATGTGACAGTGATAACTACTAGTTAGGTAAATAGAACCAGAGGGGAAATGTTAGATGTGACAGTGATAACTACTAGTTAGGTAAATAGAACCAGAGGGGAAATGTTAGATGTGACTAACTACTAGTTAGGTAAATAGAACCAGAGGGGAAAATGTTAGATGTGACAGTGATAACTACTAGTTAGGTAAATAGAACCAGAGGGAATGTTAGATGTGACAGTGATAACTACTAGTTAGGTAAATAGAACCAGAGG
>NW_026282016.1:0-4999 GCF_023373465.1 Oncorhynchus keta
CCATCCTGTGTTCCCATAGCGAGCATTAATATCAGAATGACCGGTAAATGCATTTACAACCATATTTTAATTTTTGGGTTACCAGTTGCACAACAATGCACGTGCATTTGCAATATGATTCTATAGTGAAAAAACATCACCTAATGGACATGATGAAATCAACACAACAAGTGATGGAAATGTACAACTATCACTGCTCGGCCATCCTGTGTTCATCAGACCAGTCAATTTCACATTCCTGCAGGATTTTTATAGCATGACAAATTCGTGATGGTACCTGCCCATTGAACCATATTGCAAATGCACAGTGACTTTGCAAAAGTGAGAAAACATAAACAAATGGACATGATGAAATCAACACAACAGGTGATGGAAATGTACAACTATCACTGCTCAGCCATCCTGTGTTCATCAGACCAGTCAATTTTGCATTTTTGAGCATGTCAAATTTCATATGGTAAATGCACATTGAAACATATTGCAAATGCGCGCGCACTTGCTTTTGAGCATTTCAAATTTCATATGGTAAATGCACATTGAAACATATTGCAAATGCGCGCGCACTTGCAATATGATTCTATAGTGTAAAAACATCACCTAATGGACATGATGAAATCAACACAGCAGTGATGGAAATGTACAACTATCACTGCCCGGCCATCCTGTGTTCCCATAGCGAGCATTAATTCAGAATGACCGGTAAATGCATTTACAACCATATTTTAATTTTGGGTTACCAGTTGCACAACAATGCACGTGCATTTGCAATATGATTCTATAGTGAAAAAACATCACCTAATGGACATGATGAAATCAACACAACAAGTGATGGAAATGTACAACTATCACTGCTCGGCCATCCTGTGTTCATCAGACCAGTCAATTTCACATTCCTGCAGGATTTTTATAGCATGACAAATTCGTGATGGTACCTGCCCATTGAACCATATTGCAAATGCACAGTGACTTTGCAAAAGTGAGAAAACATAAACAAATGGACATGATGAAATCAACACAACAGGTGATGAAATGTACAACTATCACTGCTCAGCCATCCTGTGTTCATCAGACCAGTCAATTTTGCATTTTTGAGCATGTCAAATTTCATATGGTAAATGCACATTGAAACATATTGCAAATGCGCGCACTTGCAATATGATTCTATAGTGAAAAAACATCACCTAATGGACATGATGAAATCAACACAACGAGTGATGGAAATGTACAACTATCACTGCTCGGCCATCCTGTGTCCATCAGACCAGTCAATTTTGCATTTTTGAGCATTTCAAATTTCATATGGTAAATGCACATTGAAACATATTGCAAATGCGCGCACTTGCAATATGATTCTATAGTGAAAAAACATCACCTAATGGACATGATGAAATCAACACAGCGAGTGATGGAAATGTACAACTATCACTGCCCGGCCATCCTGTGTTCCCGTAAGCGAGCATTAATATCAGAATGACCGGTAAATGCATTTACAACCATATTTTATTTTTTGGGTTACCAGTTGCACAACAATGCACGTGCATTTGCAATATGATTCTATAGTGAAAAAAACATCACCTAATGGACATGATGAAATCCAGCAACACAACGAGTGATGGAAATGTACAACTATCACACTGCTCCAGCCATCCTGTGTTCATCAGACCAGTCAGTGTTTGCATTTTTGAGCATGTCAAATTTCATATGGTAAATGCATTGGCGTATATTGCAAATGCCTTGCAATATGATTCTATAGTGAAAAAACATCACCTAATGGACATGATGGAATAACACAGCTTGAGTGATGGAAATGTACAACTATCACTCTCCAAGACCATCTCTGTGTTCCCATAGCGAGCATTAATATCAGAATGACCGGTAAATGCATTTACAACCATATTTTAATTTTGGAGTTTACCAGTTGCACAACAATGCACGTGCATTTGCAATATGATTCTATAGTGAAAAAAACATCACTAATGGACATGATGAAATCAACTGGCAAAAATGATGAAATGTACCTTCTCACTGCTTTCACGTTACATCCTGTGTTCATCAGTTGATCAATTTCATTCCTGCAGGATTTTTATAGCGCAACAGATTCGTGGTGGTGCCATTGAACCATATTGCAAATGCACAGTGACTTTGCAAAAGTGAGAAAACATAAACAAATGGACATGATGAAATCATAACAGGTGATGAAATGTACAACTATCACTGCTCAGCCATCCTGTGTTCATCAGACCAATTCAATTTTGCATTTACAACCATATTTTAATTTTTGGGTTACCAGTTGCACAACAATGCACGTGCATTTGCAATATGATTCTATAGTGAAAAAACATCACCTAATGGACATGATGAAATCAACACAACAAGTGATGGAAATGTACAACTATCACTGCTCGGCCATCCTGTCCATCAGACCAGTCAATTTCACATTCCCTGCAGGATTTTTATAGCATGACAAATTTCGTGATGGTACCTGCCCATTGAACCATATTGCAAATGCACAGTGCAATATTTGCAAAGTGAGAAAACATAAACAAATGGACATGATGAAATCAACACAACAGGTGATGGAAATGTACAACTATCACTGCTCAGCCATCCTGTGTTCATCAGACCAGCATTAATTGCATTTTTGAGCATGTCAAATTTCATATTTTAATTTTGGGTTACCAGTTGAAACATATTGCAAATGCGCATTTTGCAATGATTCTATAGTGAAAAACATCACCTAATGGACATGATGAAATCAACACAACGAGTGATGGAAATGTACAACTATCACTGCTCGGCCATCCTGTGTCCATCAGACCAGTCAATTTTGCATTTTTGAGCATGTCAAATTTCATATGGTAAATGCACATTGAAACATATTGCAAATGCACAGTGACTATGATTCTATAGTGTAAAAACATCACCTAATGGACATGATGAAATCAACACAACGGTGATGGAAATGTACAACTATCACTGCCCCGCCATCCTGTGTTCCCATAGCGAGCATTTTCAGAATGACCGGTAAATGCATTTACAACCATATTTTAATTTTGGGTTACCAGTTGCACAACAATGCACGTGCATTTGCAATATGATTCTATAGTGAAAAACATCACCTAATGGACATGATGAAATCAACACAACAAGTGATGGAAATGTACAACTATCACTGCTCGGCCATCCTGTGTTCATCAGACCAGTCAATTTCACATTCCTGCAGGATTTTTATAGCATTTCAAATTTCGTGATGGTACCTGCCCATTGAACCATATTGCAAATGCACAGTGACTTTGCAAAAAGTGAGAAAACATAAACAAATGGACATGATGAAATCAACACAACAGGTGATGGAAATGTACAACTATCACTGCTCAGCCATCCTGTGTTCATCAGACCAGTCAATTTTTGCATTTTTGAGCATGTCAAATTTCATATGGTAAATGCATTTTTGGGAAACATATTGCAAATGCGCGCGCACTTGCAATATGATTCTATAGTGTAAAAACATCACCTAATGGACATGATGAAATCAACAACGAGTGATGGAAATGTACAACTATCACTGCTCGGCCATCCTGTGTCCATCAGACCAGTCAATTTTTTTGAGCATGTCAAATTTCATATGGTAATGCACATTGAAACATATTGCAAATGCGCGCACTTGCAATATGATTCTATAGTGAAAAACATCACAAAATGGACATGATGAAATCAACACAACGAGTGATGGAAAGGAACAACTATCACTGCCCGGCCATCCCGAGTTCATCAGGCCAGTCAATTTTATTTCTGCAGGATTTTTAGCATGTCAAATTTTTCTTACGTCATTTGGCCCACAAAAAAATCCTTATGCACAATTAAAAAAATATATAAAAAATATGATAATAAAATTGGACAAAAGTATATTCATACAGTTCTTACACATGTGTAATTGACAAAAAAAGTGAAAGAATTTCAAAAACGGTCCAGAAAGCACTTTTTTAAGGGTGTGTGAAGTTTTTACAAAATTTTGACATTTTTGAGTCAATTTTTGACTTTTGACTTCCTATGAAATCATATTGGAATTGGACAAAACATATTCCTTATGCGCATGTAAAAAAAAAAAATTATGATAATAAAATTGGACAAAAGTATATTCATACAGTTCTTACACATGTGTAATTGACAAAAAATCGAAAGAATTTCGAAAAACGGTCCAGAAAGCACTTTTTATGGGTGTGTGAAGTTTTTTACAAAATTTTGACATTTTGACTTTTGACTTTTGACTTCCTATGAAATCATATTGGAATTGGACAAAACATATTCCTTATGCGCATGTAAAAAAAAAAAAAAAAAAATTATGATAATAAAATTGGACAAAAGTATATTCATACAGTTCTTACACATGTGTAATTGACAAAAAATCGAAAGAATTTCGAAAAACGGTCCAGAAAGCACTTTTATGGGTGTGTGAAGTTTTACAAAATTTTGACATTTTTGACTTTTGACTTTTTGACTTCCTATGAAATCATATTGGAATTGGACAAAACATATTCCTTATGCGCATATAAATTTTTTTAAAAATTATGATAATAAATTGGACAAAAGTATATTCATACAGTTCTTACATGTAATTGACAAAAAAATCGAAAGAATTTCGAAAAACGGTCCAGAAAGCACTTTTTAAGGGGTGATAAGTTTTTGAAAAAAGTTCATTTTCAAAATTTTACTTTTGGACATTAATTTGGGTTACATATCAATATGAAAAACCCCGTGGAGCCGCATTTGCCCCCTGTTGAATTTTTAAAGTGTTACAACTGGCAATTACCATATGGCATTTGCACACTTTGGATGAATCAACGCCGAATTGGGTGGTATTGGCCAATGTGTATATGGTTTGTCCGATGCCAATGACATGCCATTCATTTTTGTCCAATACAGGGGGGTAATTCCCTTACATTACATTACATTTAAGTCAGCTTAGCAGACGCTCTATCCAGAGCGACTCTACAAATTG
>NW_026282017.1:0-8569 GCF_023373465.1 Oncorhynchus keta
TGTAAAGCACTTTGTGACAGCTGCTGATGTAAAAAGGGCTTCATAAAATATGTTTGATTGATTGATCGAATGTTCATTACATTAAATTAGATGACATTTGTATTCAGTGTAGTCTCCTCAGCCAGTAATAAATCATTGGGGGTGTTTATATTGGTTCTGTTACACGCAGTGTGTAATCCCCCTGAGACACCCGCAGGGAGTGGAATCGGCCAGGGTCGCCATTACACTGAGCCCATTGAGCAATTTGTTTTAAGTGATTTGTTCAAGGGCACAGCGACAGATTCCCCCACCTTGTCGGCTCTGGCATTCAAACCAGCAATATGATGTAGATACAGAAAGTAAACAGCATAGTGGGTCAATTCTCACAACAACTAAGAGCGTTGAAGCGCGAAGCTCAACCTCTCCGCTCTTTTGATGGCCTGGCCACCACGCTGTACACAGTGTGAAGTGTACCCGTGCACATGCGCAGATACATTGTGTTACAGTGTGAGAGTGGAGTGTTGCATCTCGCCCATCTCAATATCTCCGGTGCTGCTCGTGGCAACATCATTTTGTTGAGTCTAATTAACATGGGGAAACTATTCCTTTTTAAATAGTTTTATCAAAGAAACATTGAACATCTAATAGTCAAATCATAGAGTAAAAAGCAGGTGAGCTGGTTCATAGAGTAAAAGCAGGTGAGCTGGTTCATAGAGTAAAAGCAGGTGAGCTGGTTCATAGAGGAAAAGCAGGTGAGCTGGTTCATAGAGTAAAAGCAGGTGAGCTGGTTCATAGAGGAAAAGCAGGTGATCTGGTTCATAGAGTAAAAGCAGGTGAGCTGGTTCATAGAGTAAAAGCAGGTGAGCTGGTTCATAGAGTAAAAGCAGGTGAGCTGGTTCATAGAGTAAAAGCAGGTGAGCTGGTTCATAGAGTAAAAGCAGGTGAGCTGGTTCATAGAGTAAAAGCAGGTGAGCTGCTGGTTCATAGAGTAAAAGCAGGTGAGCTGGTTCATAGAGTAAAAGCAGGTGAGCTGGTTCATAGAGTAAAAGCAGGTGAGCTGGTTCACAGAGTAAAAGCAGGTGAGCTGGTTCATAGAGTAAAAGCAGGTGAGCTGGTTCATAGAGTAAAAGCAGGTGAGCTGGTTCGTAGAGTAAAAGCAGGTGAGCTGGTTCATAGAGTAAAAGCAGGTGAGCTGGTTCATAGAGTAAAAGCAGGTGAGCTGGTTCATAGAGTAAAAGCAGGTGAGCTGGTTCATAGAGGAAAAGCAGGTGAGCTGGTTCATAGAGTAAAAGCAGGTGAGCTGGTTCATAGAGTAAAAGCAGGTGAGCTGGTTCATAGAGTAAAAGCAGGTGAGCTGGTTCATAGAGCTGGTTCACAGAGTAAAAGCAGGTGATCTGGTTCACAGAGTAAAAAGCAGGTGAGCTGGTTCATAGAGTAAAAGCAGGTGAGCTGGTTCATAGAGTAAAAGCAGGTGAGCTGGTTCACAGAGTAAAAGCAGGTGAGCTGGTTCATAGAGTAAAAGCAGGTGAGCTGGTTCATAGAGTAAAAGCAGGTGAGCTGGTTCATAGAGTAAAAGCAGGTGAGCTGGTTCATAGAGTAAAAAGCAGGTGAGCTGGTTCATAGAGTAAAAGCAGGTGAGCTGGTTCATAGAGGAAAAGCAGGTGAGCTGGTTCATAGAGTAAAAGCAGGTGAGCTGGTTCATAGAGGAAAAGCAGGTGAGCTGGTTCATAGAGTAAAAGCAGGTGAGCTGGTTCATAGAGTAAAAGCAGGTGAGCTGGTTCATAGAGTAAAAACAGGTGAGCTGGTTCATAGAGGAAAAGCAGGTGAGCTGGGAAAAGCAGGTGAGCTGGTTCATAGAGTAAAAGCAGGTGAGCTGGTTCATAGAGGAAAAGCAGGTGAGCTGGTTCATAGAGGAAAAGCAGGTGAGCTGGTTCATAGAGTAAAAGCAGGTGAGCTGGTTCATAGAGTAAAAGCAGGTGAGCTGGTTCATAGAGGAAAAGCAGGTGAGCTGGTTCATAGAGTAAAAGCAGGTGAGCTGGTTTCAGGTGATAGAGTAAAAGCAGGTGAGCTGGTTCATAGAGTAAAAGCAGGTGAGCTGGTTCATAGAGTAAAAGCAGGTGAAAGAGCAGGTGAGCTGGTTCACAGAGTAAAAGCAGGTGATCTGGTAGAGTAAAAGCAGGTGAGCTGGTTCATAGAGTAAAAGCAGGTGAGCTGGTTCATAGAGGAAAAGCAGGTGAGCTGGTTCATAGAGTAAAAGCAGGTGAGCTGGTTCATAGAGTAAAAGCAGGTGAGCTGGTTCATAGAGTAAAAGCAGGTGAGCTGGTTCATAGAGTAAAAGCAGGTGAGCTGGTTCATAGAGTAAAAGCAGGTGAGCTGGTTCATAGAGTAAAAGCAGGTGAGCTGGTTCATAGAGTAAAAGCAGGTGAGCTGGTTCATAGAGTAAAAGCAGGTGAGCTGGTTCGTAGAGTAAAAGCAGGTGAGCTGGTTCATAGAGTAAAAGCAGGTGAGCTGGGTTAAAAGCAGGTGAGCTGGTTCATAGAGTAAAAGCAGGTGAGCTGGTTCATAGAGTAAAAGCAGGTGAGCTGGTTCACAGAGTAAAAGCAGGTGAGCTGGTTCATAGAGTAAAAGCAGGTGAGCTGGTTCATAGAGGAAAAGCAGGTGAGCTGGTTCATAGAGTAAAAGCAGGTGAGCTGGGTGAGCTGGTTCATAGAGTAAAAGCAGGTGAGCTGGTTCATAGAGGAAAAGCAGGTGAGCTGGTTCATAGAGTAAAAGCAGGTGAGCTGGTTCTAGAGTAAAAGCAGGTGAGCTGGTTCATAGAGGAAAAGCAGGTGAGCTGGTTCATAGAGGAAAAGCAGGTGCTGGTTCATAGAGTAAAAGCAGGTGAGCTGGTTCATAGAGTAAAAGCAGGTGAGCTGGTTCATAGAGTAAAAGCAGTGAAAAGCAGGTGAGCTGGTTCATAGAGGAAAAGCAGGTGAGCTGGTTCATAGAGTAAAAGCAGGTGAGCTGGTTCATAGAGTAAAAGCAGGTGAGCTGGTTCAGTAAAAGCAGTGAAAAGCAGGTGAGCTGGTTCATAGAGTAAAGAGTAAAGCAGGTGAGCTGGTTCATAGAGTAAAAGCAGGTGAGCTGGTTCATAGAGTAAAAGCAGGTGAGCTGGTTCATAGAGTAAAAGCAGGTGAGCTGGTTCATAGAGTAAAAGCAGGTGAGCTGGTTCATAGAGTAAAAGCAGGTGAGCTGGTTCATAGAGTAAAAGCAGGTGAGCTGGTTCATAGAGTAAAAGCAGGTGAGCTGGTTCATAGAGTAAAAGCAGGTGAGCTGGTTCATAGAGTAAAAGCAGGTGAGCTGGTTCATAGAGTAAAAGCAGGTGAGCTGGTTCATAGAGTAAAAGCAGGTGAAGTAAAAGCAGGTGAGCTGGTTCATAGAGTAAAAGCAGGTGAGCTGGTTCATAGAGTAAAAGCAGGTGAGCTGGTTCATAGAGTAAAAGCAGGTGAGCTGGTTCATAGAGTAAAAGCAGGTGAGCTGGTTCATAGAGTAAAAAGCAGGTGAGCTGGTTCATAGAGTAAAAGCAGGTGAGCTGGTTCATAGAGTAAAAGCAGGTGAGCTGGTTCATAGAGTAAAAGCAGGTGAGCTGGTTCATAGAGTAAAAGCAGGTGAGCTGGTTCATAGAGTAAAAGCAGGTGAGCTGGTTCATAGAGTAAAAGCAGGTGAGCTGGTTCATAGAGGAAAAGCAGGTGAGCTGGTTCATAGAGTAAAAGCAGGTGAGCTGGTTCATAGAGGAAAAGAGTAAAAGCAGGTGAGCTGGTTCATAGAGTAAAAGCAGGTGAGCTGGTTCATAGAGTAAAAGCAGGTGAGCTGGTTCATAGAGTAAAAGCAGGTGAGCTGGTTCATAGAGTAAAAGCAGGTGAGCTGGTTCATAGAGTAAAAGCAGGTGAGCTGGTTCATAGAGTAAAAGCAGAGTAAAAGCAGGTGAGCTGGTTCATAGAGTAAAAGCAGGTGAGCTGGTTCATAGAGTAAAAGCAGGTGAGCTGGTTCATAGAGTAAAAGCAGGTGAGCTGGTTCATAGAGTAAAAGCAGGTGAGCTGGTTCATAGAGTAAAAGCAGGTGAGCTGGTTCATAGAGTAAAAGCAGGTGAGCTGGTTCATAGAGTAAAAGCAGGTGAGCTGGTTCATAGAGTAAAAGCAGGTGAGCTGGTTCATAGAGTAAAAGCAGGTGAGCTGGTTCATAGAGTAAAAGCAGGTGAGCTGGTTCATAGAGTAAAAGCAGGTGAGCTGGTTCATAGAGTAAAAGCAGGTGAGCTGGTTCATAGAGTAAAAGCAGGTGAGCTGGTTCATAGAGTAAAAGCAGGTGAGCTGGTTCATAGAGTAAAAGCAGGTGAGCTGGTTCATAGAGGAAAAGCAGGTGAGCTGGTTCATAGAGTAAAAGCAGGTGAGCTGGTTCATAGAGTAAAAGCAGGTGAGCTGGTTCATAGAGTAAAAGCAGGTGAGCTGGTTCATAGAGTAAAAGCAGGTGAGCTGGTTCATAGAGTAAAAGCAGGTGAGCTGGTGAGCTGGTCTGGTTCATAGAGTAAAAGCAGGTGAGCTGGTTCATAGAGTAAAAGCAGGTGAGCTGGTAGAGTAAAAGCAGGTGAGCTGGTTCATAGAGTAAAAGCAGGTGAGCTGGTTCACAGAGTAAAAGCAGGTGAGCTGGTTCATAGAGTAAAAGCAGGTGAGCTGGTTCAAAAGCAGGTGAGCTGGTAAAAGCAGGTGAGCTGGTTCAGGTGAGCTGGTTCATAGAGTAAAAGCAGGTGAGCTGGTTCATAGAGTAAAAGCAGGTGAGCTGGTTCATAGAGTAAAAGCAGGTGAGCTGGTTCATAGAGTAAAAGCAGGTGAGCTGGTTCATAGAGTAAAAGCAGGTGAGCTGGTTCATAGAGTAAAAGCAGGTGAGTAGAAAAGCAGGTGAGCTGGTTCATAGAGTAAAAGCAGGTGAGCTGGTTCATAGAGTAAAAGCAGGTGAGCTGGTTCATAGAGTAAAAGCAGGTGAGCTGGTTCATAGAGTAAAAGCAGGTGAGCTGGTTCATAGAGTAAAAGCAGGTGAGCTGGTTCATAGAGTAAGCTGGTTCATAAGTAAAAGCAGGTGAGCTGGTTCATAGAGTAAAAGCAGGTGAGCTGGTTCATAGAGTAAAAGCAGGTGATCTGGTTCATAGAGTAAAAGCAGGTGAGCTGGTTCACAGAGTAAAAGCAGGTGAGCTGGTTCATAGAGTAAAAGCAGGTGAGCTGGTTCATAGAGTAAAAGCAGGTGAGCTGGTTCATAGAGTAAAAGCAGGTGAGCTGGTTCATAGAGTAAAAGCAGGTGAGCTGCTGGTTCATAGAGTAAAAGCAGGTGGGCTGGTTCATAGAGTAAAAGCAGGTGAGCTGGTTCATAGAGTAAAAGCAGGTGAGCTGGTTCATAGAGTAAAAGCAGGTGAGCTGGTTCATAGAGGAAAAGCAGGTGAGCTGGTTCTTGGCCATTTTCTGCTGTTATGTGGTGGAAAACTGAGCAGGTGGAGCATTACGTCAATCTTGTTACTCATAGATAGATAGGATGGAAATGTTGTAACAATAAAACATTTTTTTTGTGAAACATTCAATTGCCACTCCTTTCTGCACGCAACAAGCTTCCACTCTCCCTGCTGTCACAAGGGGATTCATGGCTTATTTAACAAGAAATCATCAACCCTGTTACTTTATTTGGCACTTAATAGGCATTTGTTCTAGTCAATTCTTTATTTAACCTCTTGAAATGGGAAAACACGTTGTTTATGAAGGCGAATATGTGCTATTTATGACAAAATCAAAAACATTTTTTAATAGGAACCGTTTGTTGGAATGACCCAGATCCTAAACTGAGGAAGCATCCAGGTGTTTTGGACTACAACCTCAGGATGCAGGAATCACTCCAAATCATTGGCCACTTTAATACATAATACTAGTCACTTTAAATAACGCCGCTTTTATAATGTTTACATATCTTTCATTACTCATCTCATATGTATATAGTGTATTCTATACCATCTACTGCATCTTGCCTATGCCGCACGGCCATCGCTCATCCATATATTTATATGTACATATTCTTATCCATCCCTTTACATTTGTGTGTATAAGGTAGTTGTTGGTGAATTGTTAGATTACTTGTTAGATATTACTGCACTGTCGGAACTAGAAGCACAAGCATTTCGCTACACTCACATTAACATCTGCTAACCATGGGATTTTATTTGAATGCCAATGTTGAGGGTTTGAAGCTGTCATTAGATTTTTAAAAGTGTTCTCTGTTAATAACATGAGATGTTGGTATCAGCATCATTTTCAGCATAAGTGAGAAATATGACCTTGTAAGATTCAACTCAATATTAGAAAGGTGTTTTTAATGTTTTGTACACTCAGTGTCATGCTACAGTATGTTTCATATTCCGCATCAGTGATCAGAATAGAGGTTGCAGTTCTGTCAATGTCCACCAGAGGAGGACATAGGACCACTAATAATTACTCAAGATATACCTGCTTTGCAGCAGTAACAGTTTGGAGCTTGTCAGACCACTGGTTTCAGTCCCACCCAATCTCATGGGGCCATCCTTCCGTCCATGCTGTTCCTGGTTTGTTACCTGTCTGTTCCGTATTAAATGTCAACTCCCGTACCTGCTTCTCATCTCCCTCGTCGGTCCTTACAGTGAGCTGAACTCTCGTTTTAAAGGTCTCAGCGATATGATGTAGATACAGAAAGTAAACAGCTTAGTGGGTCAATTCTCACAACATCTAAGAGCTTTGAAGAGCAAATCTCAACCTCTCCGCTCTTTTGATGCCCTGGCCACCACGCAGTACACAGTGTGAAGTGTACCCGTGCACATGCGTAGATACTGTGTGTGAGAGTGAAATGTTGCATCTCGGCCCATCTCAATATCTCCGGTGTTGCTCGTGGCAACATCATTTTGCTGAGTCTACCTTTAATTAATATGGGGAAACTATTTATTTTTAAATCGATTTTTCAAAAGAAACATTGAACATCTAATAGTCAAATCATATTGCAAAAGCAGGTGAGCTGGTTCTACTCTTCTTGGAAATGTTGTGGTGGAAAGCTGAGCAGATTGTGTATAATGTAGATAAGATATAAATGTTTTTACAATAAATACAACATTTTGAAGATTGCATTCAATTCCTACTCCCTTTTGCACACAACAAGCTTCCACTCTCAGCTCTCACAAGGGGATTCATGGCTTATTTAAGAAGAAATCATCAACCCTGTTACTTTATTTGGCACTTAATAGGCATTTGTTATATTACTTTCTATATTTAACCTCTTGAGATGGAAAAACACGTTTTTATTACGGCGAATACGTGTTATTTATGACAAAATCAAAGTAATTTTTATCAATTTACACTTTTCAATAGGCATCGAATTGGTGGAAGGACCCAGATGCTGGGCGGAGAGAGAAGCATTCAAGTCTTCCAGACGAGACACCGGCCTCTATTTTACCTTAGGATGCAGGAATGACAGGCCAATGTTTAGTTTGAAGCTGCCATTATTACATGGTTTAAACTGTTCTCTGTTATTAACATTACATGTTGGACTCAGTATCATTTCAGCAGTAATATCTACTGTATAGGTCTGACCTTCACTTAGTCTTTCATCATTAAACTATGACCTTGTAAGATTCAACTCAATAGTAGGAAGGTGTTCTTAATGTTTTGTACACTCAGTGTAGCGCGGCGTCATGCTACGGTGTTTCACATTCTGCATCAGTGATCAGAATAGAGTCTGCAGTTCTGTTAACGTCCAACAGAGGAGGACAAAGTACCACCAATAATGACTCAGGTTATACCTACATTAAAGCAGGCACAGTTTGGCGCCAGTCAGACCACTGGTTTTAGTCCCACCTAGTCTCGCGGAGCCTTCCTTCCGTACTAACCCAGAAAAAACTGATGGTTTCATGTCTACTATCTCTAGTAATCAGAGTCACTCACCAGGGACGTGTTCTAGATCTGACACTGAGTTACAGGCAGTGATGCGTTGTTCCCCTTCTCCCCAGGACACCTGCTTCCCCTCCTCCTCTCCTTATTTATAGCTTCATGTAAATTAAGAGGTTATTTTATCTCCTCTCAGAACTGTGTGGGGGGAGGGGTGGGGTGTGGGGTGGGTAAGATACCTCATCAATATGTTGGCCCCGTGTAGATCTAGTATAGGTTATTAAACTACAGTTATGATTTGATGGAGGTAGAATATGAGTCAGTGATGAAGACATGGCCTCATGTCGCGCAATGAGAGAAGCTGGTGATTGGTTAACTGTAGAGGCCCCTCCCTCTAGTCCTCTTTGGCTTGGTGATTGGGGCGGCAGGATAGCCTCGTGGTTAGAGTGTTGGACTAGTAACCGAAAGGTTGCAAGTTCAAATCCCCGAGCTGACAAAGTACAAATCTGTCGTTCTGCCCCTGAACAGGCAGTTAACCCACTGTTCCTAGGCCGTCATTGAAAGTAAGAATTTGTTCGTAACTGACTTGCCTAGTTAAATAAAGGTTTATAATTGTAGAGGTCACTCCCTCTGGTCCTCCCTGGCTTGGTGATAGGTTAACTATAGAGGCC
>NW_026282018.1:0-1106 GCF_023373465.1 Oncorhynchus keta
TGTGGTAATGTATGGCCCCTACAGTAGTAGTCTACTTTACATGTGGTAATGATATGGCCCTACGATAGTAGTCTACTTTACATGTGGTAATGATATGGCCCCTACAGTAGTAGTCTACCTTACATGTGGTAATGATATGGCCTCTACAGTAGTAGTCTACTTTACATGTGGTAATGATATATGGCCCTACAGTGATAGTCTACTTTGCATGTAGTAATTATATGGCCCCTACAGTAGTAGTCTACTTTACATGTGGTAATGATATGGCCCTACAGTAGTAGTCTACTTTACATGTGGTAATGATATGGCCCCTACAGTAGTAGTCTACTTTACATGTGGTAATGATATGGCCTCTACAGTAGTAGTCTACTTTACATGTGGTAATGATATGGCCCTACAGTAGTAGTCTACTTTACATGTGGTAATGATATGGCCCCTACAGTAGTAGTCTACTTTACATGTGGTAATGATATGGCCCCTACAGTAGTAGTCTACTTTACATGTGGTAATGATATGGCCCCTACAGTAGTAGTCTACTTTACATGTGGTAATGATATGGCCTCTACAGTAGTAGTCTACTTTACATGTGGTAATGATATGGCCCCTACAGTAGTAGTCTACTTTACATGTGGTAATGATATGGCCCCTACAGTAGTAGTCTACTTTACATGTGGTAATGATATATGGCCCTACAGTAGTAGTCTACTTTACATGTGGTAATGATATGGCCTACAGTAGTAGTCTACTTTACATGTGGTAATGATATGGCCCCTACAGTAGTAGTCTACTTTACATGTGGTAATGATATGGCCCCTACAGTAGTAGTCTACTTTACATGTGGTAATGATATGGCCCCTACAGTAGTAGTCTACTTTACATGTGGTAATGTATATGATCTCTACAGTAGTAGTCTACTTTACATGTGGTAATGATATGGCCCTACAGTAGTAGTCTACTTTACATGTGGTAATGATATGGCCCCTACAGTAGTAGTCTACTTTACATGTGTAATGATATGGCCCCTACAGTAGTAGTCTACTTTACATGTGGTAATGATATGGCCCCTACAGTAGTAGTCTACTTTACATGTGGTAAATGATATGGCC
>NW_026282019.1:0-1680 GCF_023373465.1 Oncorhynchus keta
CCTACTAGAACCTGAAGTCAAATGTCTACTGTTTGCTCAGATAATCTGGTGCTTCTGTTCCCAACCAGGAGGGCCTACAGCAGCACCTGATCTGTTCCCAACCAGGGCCTGGCAGCACAGATCTGTTCCCAACCAAGGAGGGCCTACAGCAGCACCTAGATCTGTTCCCAACCAAGGAGGACCTACAGCAGCACCTAGATCTGTTCCCAACCAAGGAGGGCCTACAGCAGCACCTAGATCTGTTTCCCAACCAAGGAGGGCCTACAGCAGCACCTAGATCTGTTCCCAACCAAGGAGAGGTCCTACAGCAGCACCTAGATCTGTTCCCAACCAAGGGAGGGACCTACAGCAGCACCTAGAGTCTGTTCCCAACCAAGGAGGTCCTACAGCAGCACCTAGATCTGTTCCCAACCAGGAGGGACCTACAGCGGCACCTCGATCTGTTCCCAACCAAGGAGGACCTACAGCAGCACCTAGATCTGTTCCCAACCAAGGAGGACCTACAGCAGCACGTAGATCTGTTCCCAACCAAGGAGGACCTACAGCAGCACCTAGATCTGTTCCCAACCAAGGAGGACCTACAGCAGCACCTAGATCTGTTCCCAACCAAGGAGGACCTACAGCAGCACGTAGATCTGTTCCCAACCAAGGAGGACCTACAGCCGCAACGTAGATCTGTTCCCAACCAAGGAGGACCTACAGCAGCACGTAGATCTGTTCCCAACTCAAGGAGGACCTACAGCAGCACCTAGATCTGTTCCCAACCAAGCAAGGTCCTACAGCAGCACGTAGATATTCTGCACAGATTATGTCAGACCTGGGACCTGACAGTGAATCTCAGTTAGACAAAAATAATGGTGTTCCAAAAAGGTCCAGTCGCAAAGACCACAAAAACAAATTCCATCTAGACACCGTTGCCCTAGAGCACACAAAAAACAATACAGACTTTGGCCTAAACATCAGCGCCACAGGTAACTTACACAAAGCTGTGAGCGAGCTGACACCTACACCACCCGATGTCACAGGAAGGCCATAAAGATCATCAAGGACAACAACCACCCGAGCCACTGCCTGTTCACCCCGCTATCATCCAGAAGGCGAGGTCAGTACAGGTGCATCAAAGCTGGGACCGAGAGACTGAAAAACAGCTTCTATCTCAAGGCCATCAGACTGTTAAACAGCCACCACTAACATTGAGTGGCTGCTGCCAACACACTGACACTGACACTGACTCAACTCCAGCCACTTTAATAATGGGAATTGATGGGAAATTATGTAAAATATATCACTAGCCACTTTAAACAATGCTACCTAATATAATGTTTACATACCCTACATTATTCATCTCATATATATATGTATATACTGTACTCTATATAATCTACTGCATCTTTATGTAATACATGTATCACTAGCCACTTTAACTATGCCACTTTGTTTACATACTCATCTCATATGTATATACTGTACTCGATACCATCTACTGCATCGTGCCTATGCTGCTCTGTACCATCACTCATTCATATATCTTTATGTACATATTCTTTATCCCTGTACACTTGTGTCTATAAGGTAGTAGTTTTGGAATTGTTAGCTAGATTACTTGTTGGTTATTACTGCATTGTCGGAACTAGAAGCACAAGCATTTCGCTACACTCGCATTAACATCTGCTAACCATG
>NW_026282020.1:0-7233 GCF_023373465.1 Oncorhynchus keta
TCTCTCCTCTTTCAGCTCTGCACAGACACTCACATCCTCCCTTCTCCCTTTTTCAAGTGGAAAAGCAGAGATAAAGATGGAAGAGAGAGAGATTGAGAGAGAGATATCAAAACTAGAGGTTCCTTCTCAAGCACCGTCCCAAATAAAATACTAATCTGTTTCTCTTGGTTCCCTCTTGGTTCTCCCTCCCTCTGTTTTCTGTCGTCCATGCGACTGACCCGTGTAACAACCTCCATATTAGGACAAGCCCAGAGAGACACAGTGGGACACACACACACACCTCGACACACACTCCTTTAAGAGGTCAGAAGGTCATGTTTACGTGTCACTGATGTTAAAACGTGACTGACAGGTCTTTATGTATTTTAGTTATTGTCACTCGATGTTCTCCATCTGTTCTCTTGTCTTCCAAAAGTAGGGCACTATATAGGAATAGTATAGGCACTATATAGGGAATAGTATGGTACTATATAGGGAATAGTATGGTACTATATAGGGAATAGTATGGTACTATATAGGGAATAGTATGGTACTATATAGGGAATAGTATGGTACTATATAGGGAATAGTATGGTACTATATAGGGAATAGTATGGTACTATATAGGGAATAGTATGGCACTATATAGGGAATAGTATGGTACTATATAGGGAATAGTAGGGCACTATATAGGGAATAGTATGGTACTATATAGGGAATAGTAGGGTACTATATAGGGAATAGTATGGTACTATATAGGGAATAGTATGGCACTATATAGGGAATAGTATGGCACTATATAGGGAATAGTAGGGCACTATATAGGGAATAGTATGGTACTATATAGGGAATAGTATGGTACTATATAGGGAATAGTAGGGCACTATATAGGGAATAGTATGGTACTATATAGGGAATAGTATGGTACTATATAGGGAATAGTAGTGGCACTATATAGGGAATAGTATGGTACTATATAGGGAATAGTATGGTACTATATAGGGAATAGTATGGTACTATGTAGGGAATAGTATGGTACTATATAGGGAATTGTAGGGCCTATATAGGAATATAGTTCTATAGGGAATAGTATGGTACTATATAGGGAGTAGTAGGGCACTATATAGGGAATAGTATGGTACTATATAGGGGAATAGTAGAGACTCATAAAGGGAATAGTAGGAGCACTATATAGAGTAATAGTATGAGTACTATATAGAATAAGTATGAGTATGGCACTATATAGGGAGAGGAAGGGACTATATAGGAATAGTATGTGCACTATATAGGGTGTAGCTCAGGACAGTAATGTACTATATAGGGAGTAGTAGGGCACTATATAGGGAAAGACATGGTACTATATAAAAGGCACTATATAGGGAACAGTATGGTACTATATAGGGAACAGTAGGCACTATATAGGGAATAGTATGGTGCTATATAGGGGAATGGCACTATATAGGGAATAGTATGGTACTATATAGGGAATAGTAGGGCACTATATAGGGAATAGTATGGTACTATGTAGAGGAATAGTAGAGGCAACTATATAGGGAACAGTAGGACGCACCATATAGGAAATAGCATGGCACTATGTAGGAAATAGTATGGCACTATGTAGGGAATAGTATGGCACTATGCAGGGAATAGTAGGGCACTATATAGGGAATAGTATGGTACTATATAGGGAATAGTAGGGCACTATAGGAACAGTATGGCACTATATAGGGAATAGTATGGTACTATATAGGAATAGTAGGGCACTAGGGGAATAGTACTGGTACTCATGTAGGGAATAGTATGGTACTATGTAGGGAATAGTAGGGCAACTATAGGGAATAGTATGGTACTATGTAGGGAAATAGTATGGCACTATGTAGGGAACAGCATGGCACCATGCAGGAATAGCATGGCACCATGTAGGGAATAATATGGCAACTATATAGGAAATAGTATGGTACTATGTAGGGAATAGCACATTACTAGGTAGGAATAGCATGGCACTATGTAGGGAATAGTAGGGCACCACATAGGAATAGAGGCAGATTATATAGGAATAGCATGGTACCATGTAGGAACATGGCAAATTATATAGGAAATAGCAGGGCACCATAGGGAATAGTATGGTACTATGTAGGGAATAGTATGGCACTATAGGGAATAGTAGGGCACTATATAGGAATAGTATGGTACTATGTAGGGAATAGTAGGGTACTATATAGGGAATAGTAGGGCACTATATAGGGAATAGTATGGTACTATGTAGGAATAGTATGGTACTATATAGGGAATAGTATGGCACTATATAGGAATAGTATCAAATCAAATCAAATCAAATCAAATTTATTTATATAGCCATTCGTACATCAGCTGATATCTCAAAGTGCTGTACAGAAACCCAGCCTAAAACCCCAAACAGCAAACAATGCAGGTGTAAAAGCACGGTGGCTAGGAAAACTCCCTAGAAAGGCCAAACCTAGGAAGAAACCAGAGAGGAACCGGCTATGTGGGGTGGCCAGTCCTCTTCTGGCTGTGCCGGTAGAGATTATAACAGAACATGACCAAGATGTTCAAATGTTCATAAATGACCAGCATGGTCGAATAATAATAAGGCAGAACAGCTGAAACTGGAGCAGCAGCACAGTCAGGTGGACTGGGGACAGCAAGGAGCCTTCATGTCAGGTAGTCCTGGGGCACGGTCCTAGGGCTCAGGGTCAGTTGAAACTGGAGCAGGAGCATGGCCAGGTGGACTGGGGACAGCAAGGAGTCCTCATGTCAGGTAGTCCTGGGACATGGTCCTAGGGCTCAGGTCCTCCAAGAGAGAGAAAGAAAGAGAGAAGGAGAGAATTAGAGAACGACACACTTAGATTCACACAGGACACCGAATAGGACAGGAGAAGTACTCCAGATATAACAAACTGACCCTAGCCCCGACACATAAACTACTGCAGCATAAATACTGGAGGCTGAGACAGGAGGGGTCAGAGACACTGTGGCCCCATCCGAGGACACCCCCCGGACAGGGCCAAACAGGAAGGATATAACCCCACCCACTTTGCCAAAGCACATCCCCCACACCACTAGAGGGATATCTTCAACCACCAACTTACCATCCTGAGACAAGGCCGAGTATAGCCCACAAAGATCTCCGCCACGGTACAACCCAAGGGGGCAACCCAGACAGGCCGACCACAACAGTGAATCAACCCACCCAGGTGACGCACCCCCCCAGGGACGGCACGAGAGAGCCCCAGCAAGCCAGTGACTCAGCCCCGTAACAGGGTTAGAGGCAGAGAATCCCAGTGGAAAGAGGGGAACCGCCAGGCAGAGACAGCAAGGGCGGTTCGTTGCTCCAGAGCCTTTCCGTTCACCTTCCCACTCCTGGGCCAGACTACACTCAATCATATGTCCCACTGAAGAGATGAGTCTTCAGTAAAGACTTAAAGGTTGAGACCGAGTTGCCTCTGACATGGGTAGGCAGACCGTTCCATAAAAATGGAGCTCTATAGGAGAAAGCCCTGCCTCCAGCTGTTTGCTTAGAAATTCTAGGGACAATTAGGAGGTCTGCGTCTTGTGACCGTAGCGTACGTGTAGGTATGTACGGCAGGACCAAATCAGAGAGGTAGGTAGGAGCAAGCCCATGTAATGCTTTGTAGGTTAGCAGTAAAACCTTGAAATCAGCCCTTGCTTTGACAGGAAGCCAGTGTAGAGAGGCTAGCACTGGAGTAATATGATCAAATTTTTTGGTTCTAGTCAGGATTCTAGCAGCCGTATTTAGCACTAACTGAAGTTTATTTAGTGCTTTATCCGGGTAGCCGGAAAATAGAGCATTGCAGTAGTCTAACCTAGAAGTGACAAAAGCATGGATTAATTTTTCTGCATCATTTTTGGACAGAAAGTTTCTGATTTTTGCAATGTTACGTAGATGGAAAAAAAGCTGTCCTCGAAATGGTCTTGATATGTTCTTCAAAAAGAGAGATCAGGGTCCAGAGTAACGCCGAGGTCCTTCCAGTTTTATTTGAGACGACTGTACAACCATTAAGATTAATTGTCAGATTCAACAGAAGATCTCTTTGTTTCTTGGGACCTAGAACAAGCATCTCTGTTTTGTCCGAGTTTAATAGTAGAAAGTTTGCAGCCATCCACTTCCTTATGTCTGAAACACATGCTTCTAGCGAGGGCAATTTTGGGGCTTCACCATGTTTCTTATTGAAATGTACAGCTGTGTGTCATCCTCATAGCAGTGAAAGTTTACATTATGTTTTCGAATAACATCCCCAAGAGGTAAAATATATAGTGAAAACAATAGTGGTCCTAAAACAGAACCTTGAGGAACACCGAATGTACAGTTGATTTGTCAGAGGACAAACCCATTCACAGAGACAAACTGATATCTTTCCGACAGATAAGATCTAAACCAGGCCAGAACTTGTCCGTAGACCAATTTGGGTTTCCAATCTCTCCAAAAGAATGTGGTGATCGATGGTATCAAAAGCAGCACTAAGGTCTAGGAGCACGAGGACAGATGCAGAGCCTCGGTCCGATGCCATTAAAAATAGTATAGTATGGTATGGTATAGTATGGTACTATATAGGGAATAGTAGGGCACTATATAGGGAATAGCATGTATACCATATAGGAATAGTATTAAAATTTTATAGGAATAGTAGGAGCACTATATAGGGAATAGCATGGCAATTACATAGGAATAGTATGGCAATTACATAGGAATAGTATATAACTATACATAGGAATAGTATGGCACTCTATTATAGGAATGGAATAGGGCTAAACCAAGATAGGGAATAGCATGGCACTATATATAGGAATAGTATGGTACCATAGGAATAGTAGGCACCATATAGGAATAGTATGGCACTATATAGGAGAAAAGGCACTATATAGGAATAGCATGGCACCATAGGAATAGTATGGTACCATATATGAGAATAGTATGGTACCATATAGAGAATAGCATGGCACTCATATAGAACAGTATAGTAACTATATAGGAATAGCATGGTACCATATAGGAATAGCATACATCTATATAGAATAGCATGCACCATAGGGAATAGCATGGCACCATAGGAATAGCAGGGCACTATATAGTATGGAATAGAACAGTATGGCACATAGGAATATAGGGAATAGGAACAGCATGGCACCATATAGGACAGTATGGCATACATAGGAATAGTATGGTATATAGGAATAGTATGGCAAATTATATAGGAAATAGCATGGTACATATAGGAATAGTATGGAATAGGAGCAGCATGGCACCATAGAAATAGCATGAACCATAGGAGTAGCATGGTACCACATAGGAATAGCATTGTACCATATAGGGTGGTGGCACCATATAGGAACTATTGTAGGGAACAGCAACAGTACAAGGACCATATAGAATTATGGTACCATATAGGAATAGTATGGTACTATAGGAATCAGAGGGCACCTATAGGAATAGGGCACTACAGGGAATAGCATGGCACCATATAGAACAGCAGGGAACAAGCTGGCACATAGGAATAGCATGGCACCATAGGAATAGGGCACCATATAGAATAGCATGGCACTATATAGGAATAGCATGGACCATATAGGAATCAGATGGTATGAATAGCAGGGCACTATATAGGAATAGTGCGCCATTTGGATGCATTTTTTCTTTCAGTCATCTGATCTCCAGGTTCCTTCCCTTAACTCCAGCTCTTCCAGACCGTTTGAAATTATCATTTTGATGACTATATTTGCGAACTGCGTGGCCTTAGCTGTCTACATCCCTTCCCAGAGGACGACCTTAACGCCACCAACTCAAACCTGGTAAGTCACACCTGAACTGGATACACAGGCTCTTATGTCATGCTGCTATGGTTATTACGCTCTGTTTGACTGTAGGTACCAGGTGGCTGTGTGTTTGTGGGGGGTTGAGTTGTCATGGTTACCTGTATCCCCATCCTCCATTTTGTGGTTTGGTGAGAACAGGGCATGGAGGCAGCTAATACGTTGCCTTGGGACTTCTGTATGGTACATACTGTATGTGCTGGTGTCTGAGCATGTACATGGTGTCTGGAGAGTGAGTGGAGGAATGTGGGCTCCTGAGTGGCGCAGGGGTCTAAGGCACTGCATCTCAGATAGAGGCTCACTAGAATAATGGTTCAATCCAGGCTGCATCACATCTGGCCGTGATTGGGAGTCCTATATTGGTCTCACTGGTGTGTTACTGTGTGTGGTTGAGAGGCAACTGCTGGCCGTGTGGTGACCTGGTCCTCCTGTGTGTTACTGTGTGTGGTTGAGACGGTAACTGCTGGCTGTGTGGTGACCTGGTCCTCCTGTGTGTTACTGTGTGTGGTTGAGACGGTAACTGCTGGCTGTGTGGTGACCTGGTCCTCCTGTGTGTTACTGTGTGTGGTTGAGACGGTAACTGCTGGCTATGTGGTGACCTGGTCCTCCTGCTGGCTGTGCGGTGACCTGGTCCTCCTGTGTGTTACTGTGTGTGGTTGAGATGGTAACCGCTGGCTATGCGGTGACCTGGTCCTCCTGCTGGCTATGTGGTGACCTGGTCCTCCTGCTGGCTGTGTGGTGACCTGGTCCTCCTGCTGGCTGTGTGGTGACCTGGTCCTCCTGCTGGCTGTGTGGTGACCTGGTCCTCCTGTGTGTTACTGTGTGTGGTTGAGATGGTAACTGCTGGCTGTGTGGTGACCTGGTCCTCCTGCTGGCTGTGTGGTGACCTGGTCCTCCTGCTGGCTGTGTGGTGACCTGGTCCTCCTTCTGGCTATGTGGTGACCTGGTCCTCCTTCTGGCTATGTGGTGACCTGGTCCTCCTGCTGGCTGTGTGGTGACCTGGTCCTCCTGTGTGTTACTGTGTGTGGTTGAGATGGTAACTGCTGGCTGTGTGGTGACCTGGTCCTCCTTGCTGGCTGTGTGGTGACCTGGTCCTCCTTCTGGCTATGTGGTGACCTGGTCCTCCTTCTGGCTATGTGGTGACCTGGTCCTCCTGCTGGCTGTGTGGTGACCTGGTCCTCCTGTGTGTTACTGTGTGTGGTTGAGATGGTAACTGCTGGCTGTGTGGTGACCTGGTCCTCCTGCTGGCTGTGTGGTGACCTGGTCCTCCTTCTGGCTATGTGGTGACCTGGTCCTCCCTGTGTGTTACCTGGTCCTCCTGTGTGTTACTGTGTGTGGTTGAGACGGTAACTGCCGGCTGTGTGGTGACCTGGTCCTCCTGCTGGCTGTGTGGTGACCTGGTCC
>NW_026282021.1:0-2459 GCF_023373465.1 Oncorhynchus keta
CCCCTGTATTGACAAAAATGAATGGCATGTCATTGGCATCGACAAACCATATACACATTGGCCAATACCACCCATTGGCGTTGATTCATCCAAAGTGTATTGCAAATGCCATATGGTAATTGCCAGTTGTAACACTTTAAAAATTCAACAGGGGGCAAATGCGCTCCACCGGGGTTTTTCATATTGATATGTAACCCAAATTAATGTCCAAAGTAAAATTTTGAAAAATGAACTTTTTTTTCAAAAACTTATCACCCTAAAAAAGTGCTTTCTGACCGTTTTTCGAAATTCTTTCGATTTTTTTGTCAATTACACATGTGTAAGAACTGTATGAATATACTTTTGTCCAATTTTATTATCATAATTTTTTAATTTTTTTATATGCGCATATGAATATGTTTTGTCCAATTCCAATATGATTTCATAGGAAGTCAAAAGTCAAAAGTCAAAAATGTCAAAATTTTGTAAAAACTTCACACACCCATAAAAAAGTGCTTTTGACCGTTTTTCGAAATTCTTTCGATTTTTTGTCAATTACACATGTGTAAGAACTGTATGAATATACTTTTGTCCAATTTTATTATCATAATTTTTTTTTTTTTTTATATGCGCATAAGGAATATGTTTTGTCCAATTCCAATATGATTTTAGGAAGTCAAAAGTCAAAAGTCAAAATGTCAAAATTTTGTAAAAACTTCACACACCCATAAAAAGTGTGACCGTTTTTCGAAAATTTTTTGTCAATTACACATGTGTAAGAACTGTATGAATATACTTTTGTCCAATTTTATTATCATAATTTTTTTTTTTTTTTTTTTACATGCGCATAAGGAATATGTTTTGTCCAATTCCAATATGATTTCATAGGAAGTCAAAAGTCAAAAGTCAAAATGTCAAAATTTTGTAAAAACTTCACACACCCTTAAAAAGTGCTTTCTGGACCGTTTTTTGAAATTCTTTCAATTTTTTTGTCAATTACACATGTGTAAGAACTGTATGAATATACTTTTGTCCAATTTTATTATCATATTTTTTATATATATTTTTTTAAATTGTGCATAATGATTTTTTTGTGGGCCAAATGACGTAAGAAATTTGACATGCTCAAAAATCCTGCAGAAATGCAAAATTGACTGGCCTGATGAACTCGGGATGGCCGGGCAGTGATAGTTGTTCCTTTCCATCACCGTTGTGTTGACTTCATCATGTCCATTTTGTGATGTTTTTTCACTATATAATCATATTGCAAGTGCACGCATTTGCAATATGTTTCAATGTGCATTTACCATATGAAATTTGACCTTGCTCAAAATGCAAAATTGACTGGTCTGATGAACACAGGATGGCCGAGCAGTGATAGTTGTACATTTCCATCACTGTTGTGTTGATTTCATCATGTCCATTAGGTGATGTTTTTACACTATAGAATCATATTGCAAGTGCGCGCGCATTTGCAATGGTAACCCAAAAATAAAAATATGCATTTACCATATGAAATTTGACATGCTCAAAAATGCAAAATTGCTGGTCTGATGGGAACACAGGATGGCCGAGCAGTGATAGTTGTACATTTCCATCACTGTTGTGTTGATTTCATCATGTCCATTAGGTGATGTTTTTTCACTATAGAATCATATTGCAAGTGTGCGCGCATTTGCAATATGTTTCAATGTGCATTTACCATATGAAATTTGACATGCTCAAAAATGCAAAATTGACTGGTCTGATGAACACAGGATGGCCGAGCAGTGATAGTTGTACATTTCCATCACCTGTTGTGTTGATTTCATCATGTCCATTAGGTGATGTTTTTTCACTATAGAATCATATTGCAAAGTGCATCGCATTTGCAATATGTTTCAATGGCATTTACCATCACGAAATTTGTCATGCTATAAAATGCATGTGAAATTGACTGGTCTGATGAACACAGGATGGCCGAGCAGTGATAGTTGTACATTTCATCACTTGTTGTGTTGATTTCATCATGTCCATTTGGTGATGTTTTTTCACTATAGAATCATATTGCAAATCACTGTGCATTATTGTTCAATGGCAGGTACCAAAATTAAAATATGGTTGTAAATGCATTTAAAACTCCTATTATCCATGCCCGTCTGATGGGAAACACAGGACGGCCGAGCATCTATGGGGGCAGTCCTGAGTGCTTTATGGACTGTTTAAAATATTCTGATGGATACGCATGTTGTGCAACTGGTGATTGAAAATAGGCACCTGGTAACCCAAAAATGAAAATATGGTTGTGAATGCATTTACCGGTCATTCTGATATTAATGCCCGCTATGGGAACACAGGATGGCCGAGCAGTGATAGTTGTACATTTCATCACTCGTTGTGTTGATACATGCTCAAAAATGCAAAATTGACTGGTCTGATGGACACAGGATGGCCGAGCAGTGATAGTTGTACATTTCCATCACTCGTTGTGTTGATTTCAT
>NW_026282022.1:0-1974 GCF_023373465.1 Oncorhynchus keta
AGAGAGAACGAGAGACAGGGAGAGAGAGAATAGAGACAGAGAGAGAAAGACAGAGAGAGAGACAGAGAGAGAGACAGAGAGAGAGAGAGAGAGAGAGAGAGAGAGAGAGAGAGAGAGAGAGAGAGGAGAGAGAGAAATGGTGGAAGGACATCAGTGAGAGAGACAGAGAAATGGTGGGAAGTTGACATCAGTGAGAGAGACAGAGAAATGGTGGGAAGTTGACATCAGTGAGAGAGACAGAGAAATGGTGGGAAGTTGACATCAGTGAGAGAGACAGAGAACATGGTGGGAAGTTGACATCAGTGAGAGAGACAGAGAAATGGTGGGAAGTTGACATCAGTGAGGAGAGACAGAGAAATGGTGGGAAGTTGACATCAGTGAGAGAGACAGAGAAATGGTGGGAAGTTGACATCAGTGAGAGAGACAGAGAAATGGTGGGAAGTTGACATCAGTGAGAGAGACAGAGAAATGGTGGAAGTTGACATCAGTGAGAGAGACAGAGAAATGGTGGGAAGTTGACATCAGTGAGAGAGACAGAGAAATGGTGGGAAGTTGACATCAGTGAGAGAGACAGAGAAATGGTGGGAAGTTGACATCAGTGAGAGAGACAGAGAAATGGTGGGAAGTTGACATCAGTGAGAGAGACAGAGAAATGGTGGGAAGTTGACATCAGTGAGAGAGACAGAGAAATGGTGGAAGTTGACATCAGTGAGAGAGACAGAGAAATGGTGGGAAGTTGACATCAGTGAGAGAGACAGAGAAATGGTGGGAAGTTGACATCAGTGAGAGAGACAGAGAAATGGTGGGAAGTTGACATCAGTGAGAGAGACAGAGAAATGGTGGGAAGTTGACATCAGTGAGAGAGACAGAGAAATGGTGGGAAGTTGACATCAGTGAGAGAGACAGAGAAATGGTGGGAAGTTGACATCAGTGAGAGAGACAGAGAAATGGTGGGAAGTTGACATCAGTGAGAGAGACAGAGAAATGGTGGGAAGTTGACATCAGTGAGAGAGACAGAGAAATGGTGGGAAGTTGACATCAGTGAGAGAGACAGAGAAATGGTGGGAAGTTGACATCAGTGAGAGAGACAGAGAAATGGTGGAAGTTGGCATCAGTGAGAGAGACAGAGAAATGGTGGGAAGTTGGCATCAGTGAGAGAGACAGAGAAATGGTGGGAAGTTGGCATCAGTGAGAGAGACAGAGAAATGGTGGGAAGTTGGCATCAGTGAGAGAGACAGAGAAATGGTGGGAAGTTGGCATCAGTGAGAGAGACAGAGAAATGGTGGGAAGTTGGCATCAGTGAGAGAGACAGAGAAATGGTGGGAAGTTGGCATCAGTGAGAGAGACAGAGAAATGGTGGGAAGTTGGCATCAGTGAGAGAGACAGAGAAATGGTGGGAAGTTGGCATCAGTGAGAGAGACAGAGAAATGGTGGGAAGTTGACATCAGTGAGAGAGACAGAGAAATGGTGGGAAGTTGGCATCAGTGAGAGAGACAGAGAAATGGTGGGAAGTTGACATCAGTGAGAGAGAGAGAAATGGTGGGAAGTTGACATCAGTGAGAGAGACAGAGAAATGGTGGGAAGTTGGCATCAGTGAGAGAGACAGAGAAATGGTGGAAGTTGACATCAGTGAGAGAGACAGAGAAATGGTGGGAAGTTGGCATCAGTGAGAGAGACAGAGAAATGGTGGGAAGTTGGCATCAGTGAGAGAGACAGAGAAATGGTGGGAAGTTGACATCAGTGAGAGAGACAGAGAAATGGTGGGAAGTTGACATCAGTGAGAGAGACAGAGAAATGGTGGGAAGTTGGCATCAGTGAGAGAGACAGAGAAATGGTGGGAAGTTGGCATCAGTGAGAGAGACAGAGAAATGGTGGGAAGTTGGCATCAGTGAGAGAGACAGAGAAATGGTGGGAAGTTGGCATCAGTGAGAGAGACAGAGAAATGGTGGGAAGTTGGCATCAGTGAGAGAGACA
>NW_026282023.1:0-7500 GCF_023373465.1 Oncorhynchus keta
TGGGTCTAATTGTGCTGCTGTCCTGGGGCTCTGTAGGGTGTGTTTGTGAACAGAGCCCCAGGACCAGCACGCTTAGGGACTCTTCTCAGGTTCATCTCTGTAGGTGATGGCTTTGTTATGGAAGGTTTAGGAATCACTTCCTTTTAGGTGGTAAAGACTCTTTTTCTGATTTTGATAATTAGTGGGTATCGGCTAATTCTGCTCTGCATGCATTATTTGGTGTTTACGTTGTACACGGAGGATATTTTTGCAGATTTCTGCGTGCAGAGTCTCAGTTGGTGTTTTGTCCCATTTTTGTGAATTCTTGGTTGGTGAGCGGACCTCCCCCAGACCTCACAACCATAAAGGGCAATGGGCTCTATGACTGAGTATTTTTAGCCAAATCCTAATTGGTATGTTGAAATTTATGTTTCTTTTGATGGCATAGAATGCCCTTCTTGCCTTGTCTCTCAGATCGTTCACAGCTTTGTGGGTTGAGTAGTGTGTAGAGAGGACTGGGGGGGTTGAGTAGTGTGTAGAGGACTGGGGGTTGAGTAGTGTGTAGAGGACTGAGGGGGTTGTTGAGTAGTGTGTAGAAGGGACCGGGGGTTGAGTAGTGTGTAGAGGACTGGGGGGGTTGAGTAGTGTGTAGAGGACCGAGGGGGTTGTTGAGTAGTGTGTAGAGGACTGGGGGGTTGAGTAGTGTGTAGAGGACTGGGGGAGGTTGAGCAGTGTAGAGGACTGAGGGGGGTGGTTGAGTAGTGTGTAGAGGACTGGGGGTTGAGTAGTGTGTAGAGGACTGAGGGGGGTTGAGTAGTGTGTAGAGGACTGAGGGGGGTTGAGTAGTGTGTGGAGGACTGGGGGGGGGGCTTGGAAGTAGTGTGTAGAGGACTGGAGGGGGTTGTTGAGTAGTGTGTAGAGTGACTAGGGGGTTAGTAGTGTGTATATAGAGGACAGAGGAGGTTGAGCAGTGTAGAGGACTGGGGGTATTGAGTAGTGTGTAGAGGACTGGGGGTTGAGTAGTGTGTAGAGGACTGAGGGGGCTGAGTAGATAGGAAAGGGACGCTAGGGGGGTGTTCAATGCTTTGTGGAATTACCAGATCATCAGCAAACAGTAGACATTTAACTTCAGACTTAGTAGTGTGAGGCCGGGTGCAGACTTTTCTAGTGCCCGCGCCACTCGTTGATGTATATGTTGAAGTGGTGGGGCTTAAGCTGCATCCCTGTCTCACCCCACGGCCCTGTGTGAAGAAATGTGTGTGTTTTTTGCCAATTTTAACCGCACACTTGTTGTTTGTGTACATGGATTTTATAATGTCATATGTTCTACCCCCCAACTCCACTTTCCATCAATTTGTATAGCAGACCCTCATGCCAAATTGAGTCGAAGGCTTTTGAAATCAACAAAGCATGAAGACTTTGCCTAGTTTTGGTTTGTTTGGTTGTCAATTAGGCATGCAGGGCTGAATACATGGTCTGTTGTACGATAATTTGGTAAAAGCCATTTGAGATTTTGCTCAGTACATTGTTTTCATTGAGGAAATGTACAAGTCTGCTGTTAATGATAATGCAGAAGATTTTCCCAAGGTTACTGTTGATGCATATTCCCACAGTAGTTATTGGGGTCAAATTTGTCTCCACTTTTGTGCATTGGGTGATCAGTCCTTGGTTCCAAATATTGGGGAAGATGCCAGAGCTAAGGATGATGTTAAAGAGTTTTAGAATAGCCAATTGGAATTTGTTGTCTGTATATTTGATAATTTCATTGAGGATACCATCAACACCACACAGGCCTTTTTTTTGGGTTGGAGGGTTTTATTTCGTCCTGTAACTCTCATTGAAGGTAATTGGAGAATCCAGTGGGTTCTGGTCGTCTTTAATAGTTGATTCTAAGATTTGTTTTTGATCATGTATATGTTTTTGCTCTTTATTCTTTGTTATAGAACCAAAAAGATTGGAGAAGTGGTTTACCCATACATCTCCATTTTGGATACATAATTCTTCGTGTTGTTGTTTGTTTTTAGTGTTTTCCAATTTTCCCAGAAGTGGTTTGAGATCTATGGATTCTTCAATTTTCATTGAGCTGATTTCTGACGTGCTGTCTCTCTGTCTGTCTGTCTGTCTGTCTGTCTGTCTGTCTGTCTGTCTGTCTGTCTGTCTGTCTGTCTGTCTGTCTGTCTGTCTGTCTGTCTGTCTGCCTGCCTGCCTGCCTGCCTGCCCTAGCCTGCCTGCCTGCCTGCCTGCCTGTCTGTCTGTCTTCGTCTGTCTGTCTGTCTGTCTGTCTGTCTGTCTGTCTGTCTCTCTCTCTCTCTCTCTCTCTCTCTCTCTCTCTCTCTCTTTCCCCTCTCCCTCCTCTGTCAGTGTACAGGGTTGAGGAGTATGTTCATCTCAGACACACAATTCAGTTCCATTCAAAACACTATTTTCCATAACCCCCTAAACTCAACACTAACCTTCACCCAAATACTAACCTTTCACCCTGACCCCTAAATCTTAATGCTTCAACCTTCACCCTAACCCCCTAAACTCTAACACTAACCTTCACCAGAAGGAGGAGAGAAGGGGAAGGTACTGTGGACTATAGGAGAAGAGGGAAGGTACTGTGGACTACAGGAGGAGAGAAGGGGAAGGTACTGTGGACCACAGAAGGAGAGAAGGGGAAGGTACTGTGGACTACAGTAGGGAGAAGGGGAAGGTACAGTGGACTACAGAAGGAGGAGAAGGGGAAGGTGTACTGTGGATTAAAGGAGAAGGGGAAGGAATTACTGTGGACTACAGAAGGAGAGAAGGGGAAGGTACTGTGGACTACAGAAGGAGAGAAGGGGAAGGGTACTGTGGACTACAGAAGGAGAGAAAGGGAAGGTACTGTGGACTACAGAAGGAGAGAAGGGGAAGGTACCGTGGACTTCAGTAGGAGAGAAGGGGAAGGTACTGTGGACTACAGAAGGAGGAGAGCAAGGGGAAGGTACTGTGGACTACAGTAGGAGAGAAGGGGAAGGTACTGTGGACTACAGAAGGAGAGAGGGAAGGTACCGTGGACTACAGTAAGAGAGAGAAGGGAAGGTGCTGTGGACTATAGGAGAAGAGAAGGGGAAGGTACTGTGGACTATAGGAGGGAGAAGGGGAAGGTACTGTGGACTACAGAGGGAGAGAATGGGAAGGTACTGTGGACTACAGGAGAAGTGGAAGGTACTGTGGACTATAGGAGGAGAGAGAAGAGGGAAGGTACTGTGGACTACAGAAGGAGAGAAGGGGAAGGTACAAGTGGACTACAGAAGGAGAGAAGGGGAAGGTACTGTGGACTACAGAAGGAGAGAAGGGGAAGGTACTGTGGACTACAGTAGGAGAGAAGGGGAAATACTGTGGACTACAGAAGGGAGAAGGGGAAGGTACAGTGGACTACAGTAGGAAGAGAGGGGAAGGTACCGTGGACTACAGTAGGAGAGAAGGGGAAGGTACTGTGGACTACAGTAGGAGAGAAGGGGAAGGTACTGTGGACTACAGTAGGAGAGAAGGGGAAGGTACTGTGGACTACAGAAGGAGAGAAGGGGAAGGTACTATGGACTACAGAAGGAGAAGGGGAAGGTACCATGGACTACAGAAGGAGAGAAGGGAAGGTACTGTGGACTACAGAAGGAGAGAAGGGGAAGGTACTATGGACTACAGTAGGAGAGAAGGGGAAGGTACCCCGTGGACTACAGTAGGAGAAGGGGAAGATACCGTGGACTACAGTAGGAGAGAAGGGGGAAGGTACTGTGGACTACAGTAGGAGAGAAGGGGAAGGTACCGTGGACTACAGTAGGAGAAGAAGGGGAAGGTACTGTGGACTACAGAAGGAGAGAAGGGGAAGGTACCGTGGACTACAGAAGGAGAGAAGGGGAAGGTACCGTGGACTACAGAGGAGAGAAGGGGAAGGTACTGTGGACTATAGGAGAAGAGGGAAGGTACTGTGGGCTATAGGAGAAGTGGGAAGGTACTGTGGACTACAGAGGGGAGAAGGGGAAGGTGCTGTGGACTACAGAAGTAGAAGGGAAGGTACTGTGGACTACAGAAGGAGAGAAGGGGGAAGGTACTGTGGACTATAGGAGAAGAGGGAAGGTACGTGGACTACAGTAGGAGAGAAGGGGAAGGTACTGGACTACAGTAGGAGAGAAGGGGAAGGTACCGTGGACTATAGGAGAAAAAGGAAGGTACTGTGGACTATAGGAGAAGTGGGAAGGTACTGTGGACTATAGGAGAAGAGGGATGGTACTGTGGACTACAGTAGGAGAGAAGGGGAAGGTACTGTGGACTATAGGAGAAGAGGGAAGGTAATGTGGACTACAGTAGGAGAGAAGGGGAAGGTACTGTGGACTACAGTAGGAGAAGGGGAAGGTGCTGTGGACTATAGAAGAAGAGAAGGGGAAGGTACTGGACTATAGGAGGAGAGAAGGGGAAGGTATTGTGGACTACAGAGGAGAGAGAAGGGGAAGGTACTGTGGACTACAGTAGGAGAGAAGGGAAGGTACCGTGGACTACAGTAGGAGAAAGGGGAAGGTACCGTGGACTACAGTAGGAGAGAAGGGGAAGGGTACTGTGGACTACAGAAGGAGAGAAGGGGAAGGTACTGTGGACTACAGAAGGAGAGAAGGGAAGGTAATGGACTACAGAAGGAGAGAAGGGGAAGGTACCGTGGACTACAGAAGGAGAGAAGGGGAAGGTACCGTGGACTACAGAGAAGGAGAGAAGGGGAAGGTACTGTGGCCTGTGGCCTATAGGAGAGAAGAGCGAAGGTACTGTGGGCTATAGGAGAAGTGGGAAGGTACTGTGGACTACAGAGGGAGAGAAGGGGAAGGTACTGTGGACTACAGAAGGAGAGAAGGGGAAGGTACTGGACTACAGAAGGAGAGAAGGGGAAGGTACTGTGGACTATAGGAGAAGAGGGAAGGTACTGTGGACTACAGTAGGAGAGAAGGGGAAGGTACTGTGGACTACAGTAGGCGAGAAGGGGAAGGTACCGTGGACTATAGGAGAAGGGGGAAGGTACTGTGGACTATTGGAGAAGTGGGAAGGTACTGTGGACTATAGGAGAAGAGGGAAGGTACTGTGGACTACAGTAGGAGAGAAGGGGAAGGTACTGTGGACTATAGGAGAAGATGGAAGGTACTGTGGACTACAGTAGGAGAGAAGGGGAAGGTACTGTGGACTACAGTAGGAGAGAAGGGGAAGGTGCTGTGGACTATAGGAGAAGAGAAGAGAAGGGGAAGGTACTGTGGACTATAGGAGGAGAGAAGGGGAAGGTACTGTGGACTACAGAGGGAGAGAAGGGGAAGGTACTGTGGACTACAGGAGAAGTGGAAGGTACTGTGGGACATAGGAGGAGAGAAGGGGAAGGTATTGTGGACTACAGAAGGGAGAGAAGGGGAAGGTACCGTGGACTACAGAAGGAGAGAAGGGGAAGGTACTGTGGACTACAGAAGGAGAGAAGGGGAAGGTACTGTGGACTACAGTAGGAGAGAAGGGGAAGGTATTGTGGACTACAGAAGGAGAGAATGGGAAGGTACCGGGACTACAGTAGGAGAGAAGGGAAGGTACTGTGGATTAAAGGAGAAGGGGAATGTACTGTGGACTACAGAAGGAGAGAAGGGGAAGGTACTCAGGACTACAGTAGGAGAGAAGGGGAGGTACCGTGGACTACAGAAGAGAGAGAAGGGAAGGTACCGTGGACTACAGTAGGAGAGAAGGGGAAGGTACTGGGTGGACTACAGTAGGAGAGAAGGGGAAGGTACTGTGGACTACAGAAGGAAGAGAAGGGGAAGGTACTGTGACTACAGAAGGAGAGAAGGGGAAGGTACTGTGGACTACAGAAGGAGAGAAGGGGAAGGTACTGTGGACTACAGAAGGAGAGAAGGGGAAGGTACTGTGGACTACAGAAGGAGAGAAGGGGAAGGTACTGTGGACTACAGAAGGAGAGAAGGGGAAGGTACTGTGGACTACAGAAGGAGAGAAGGGAAGGTACTGTGGACTACAGAAGGAGAGAAGGAAGGTACCGTGGACTACAGAAGGAGAGAAGGGGAAGGTACCGTGGACTACAGTAGGAGAGAAGGGGAAAGTACCGTGGACTACAGAAGGAGAGAAGGGGAAGGTACTGTGGACTACAGTAGGAGAGAAGGAGAAGGTACTGTGGACTACAGAAGGAGAGAATGGGAAGGTACCGTGGACTACAGAAGGAGAGAAGGAGAAGGTACCATGGACTACAGAGGGAGAGAAGGGGAAGGTACCGTGGACTATAGGAGAAGAGAAGGGGAAGGTACTGTGGACTACAGAAGGAGAGAAGGAGAAGGTACTGTGGGACTATAGGAGAAGAGAAGGAAGGTACTGTGGACTATAGAGAAGGGGAAGGTACTTCTAAAGAGAGGAGGACAGAGAGGAAGGAGGGAGAGAAAGAGAAGGGAGGGAGGGAGAAAGAGGGAGCTGTTAAGATTGATGAGAAAGATTAAGGGGAGGACTCAAAGCTGTCTGTTATTAATAGTTTCCTACCTAGTGTACAAGACTGTATACCCTTGACTGTCTGTACGATAGTCTTACGCAAACACCCCACACACACATGCACGCACGCACGCACACACACACACACACACACGCACACGCACGCACACACGCACACGCACACACACACACACACACACACACACACACACACACACACACACACACACACACACACACACACACACACATTTACAGATCAGAACATATTCTGTAATCAAGCCATTCTGCCATTCTGCCAACCATTCTGTCATTCCCTGTTCTACCATTCTGTCATTCACTGTTCTGCCATTCTGTCATTCCCTGTTCTACCATTCTGTCATTCCCTGTTCTACCATTCTGTCATTCACTGTTCTACCATTCTGTCATTCCCTGTTCTACCATTCTGTCATTCCCTGTTCTACCATTCTGTCATTCCCTGTTCTACCATTCTGTCATTCCCTGTTCTACCATTCTGTCATTCACTGTTCTACCATTTTGTCATTCACTGTTCAACCATTCTGTCATTCCGACCTCTACCATTCTGTCATTCACTGTTCTACCATTTTGTCATTCACTGTTCCACCATTCTGTCATTCCAACCTCTACCATTCTGTCATTCACTGTTCTACCATTCTGTCATTTTGACCTCTACCATTCTGTCATTCATTGTTCCACCATTCTGTCATTCACTGTTCTACCATTCTGTCGTTTTGACCTCTACCATTCTGACGTTCACTGTTCTACCATTCTGTCATTCCGACCTCTACCATTCTGTCATTCACTGTTCTACCATTCTGTCATTCGACCTCTACCATTCTGTCATTCACTGTTCTACCATTTTGTCATTCACTGTTCTACCATTCTGTCATTCCGACCTCTACCATTCTGTCATTCACTGCTCTACCATTTTGTCATTCACTGTTCCACCATTCTGTCATTCCCACTCTACCATTCTGTCATTCACTGTTCTACCATTTTGTCATTCACTGTTCCACCATTCTGTCATTCCGG
>NW_026282024.1:0-8072 GCF_023373465.1 Oncorhynchus keta
CAGATCTAGATCAGAGACATTAACCTAGCTACAGATCTAGGATCAGATACTTTTTCCCCGGATGTTAGATCTAGGATCAGATAATATTACCTTCAGCTGTATCCAGGATCAGAGACTCTTTTCCTTCTCACAGAGGATCTAGGATCAGATACTTTCCCTTAGCCACAGATCTAGGATCAGACTCTTTCTCAGCTACATCAGATACTATTAGTTCTCCAGCTTACTTGTTACAGATTCAGGATCAGAGACTATTAACCCCTAGTTGTCAGATCTAGATCAGATATTTCCTTCCCTGAGCTACAGATCTAGGATCAGATACTTCCTTCCCCCAGCCAGATCTAGGATCAGATACTTCCCTAGCCAGATCTAGGATCACATTCCTTTTCCTGAGGCCACAGATCTAGGACTGGGATACTACACCTCTCCAGGAAGTATTTCTTCTTATAGAGATCTAGGATTGTGACAATTTTTCCCTCAGCTGATGTTCATTCAGATGTTCATTTTTATTTTTACCTTACTAACCAGGCAAGCCGCTAAGAACACATTCTTATTTTAATGCCGGCGCCTGGAACAGTGGTTAACTGCCTGTTCAGCGGCAGAACGACAGATTTGTACCTTGTCAGCTCAAGTTTCAGAATCAGTAACTTCCGGGTTATTAGTCTAACGCTGCAACTACCAGGCTATTGAAGCATCATATTGTTACAGGATGTTATTATCATATACATAGGTTAGTAGATGTTATTATCATATACAATAGACAGTTATTGGTCATAATATTAGTGTAGATAAAGTATATTATCGTATATTAGTAGATGTGCTATTATTATATGGGTTAGCAGATGTTATTATCATTGTTATCAGATGTTATTATCAGCATATAGGACAGCTATTGATCATATGATAGTGATGCAATGGTCATACTGGTTACATAGATGTTATTAATATAATAAATAAGATGCTACGTATCTACGGTTAGCAGATGTTATTATCATATAAGAAGTAGATACATAAATGCAAGGTAAGGTGAGATGTTAATGGTCATGATATTAGTAGATGTATTGGTCACATGGTTAGCAGATGTTATTGGTCACATGGTTAGCAGATGTTAATGGTCACATGGTTAGCAGATGTTAATGCTGAGTGTGAGCGAAATGCTTGTGCTTCTAGTTCTCGACAGTGCAGTAATATCTAACAAGTAATCTAACAATTCCCCAACAACTACCTAATACACACACATTTAAATAGGTGAATGAGAATATGTACATATAAATATATGGATGAGCGATGACCGCGGTATGGGCAAGATGCAGTAGATGGTATAGAGTACAGCATATACATATGAGATGAGTAATATAAGATATGTAAATATCATCATTAAAGTGGCCAATCAAGTCTGTATGTAGGTAGCAGCCTCCTGTGTTAGTGGTGGCTGTTTAACAGTCTGTTGGCCTTAGAGATAAAGTTGCTTTTCAGTCTCTCGGTCCCAGCTTTGTTGTACCTGTACTGACCTCGCCTTCTGATGATAGCGGGGTGAACAGGCAGTGGCTCGGGTGGTTGTTGTCCTTGATGATCTTTATGGCCTTCCTGTAACATCGGGTGGTGTTGGTGTCCTGGAGGGCAGGTGGTTTGCCCTCGGTGATGTAGTTGAGGCAGACCGCACCACTCCTCTGGAGAGCTCCTGTGGTTGTGGACGGTGCAGTTGCCCTACCAGGCGGTGATATAGCCCGACAGAATGCTCTCAATTGTGCATCTGTAGAAGTTTGTGAGGGTTTCAGGTGACAAGCCAAATTTCTTCAGCCTCCTGAGGCTGTTGCGCCTTCTTCACCACCCTGTCTGTGTGGGTGGACCATTTCATTATTCGTGTTTTTTTATTTTTTTTTTATCGACTTTATTAACTATAGGTTAGCTGATAATGTTCATTTGCAACTGCAATTCGCCAAGATAAATATAGCAGTGTGAACAGACACCAGAGCTATACAAGTAGATAAAATAATTGAGTAAACGATAATGATAAGAAAATTAGCAGTTCATATACAATGTAAAAGTGCATGAGTGAGGTAATGGTCAATACAATTTTGAGATATACATCGAGTGATAAATGATCAGATGAGCATGTACAGGTAGAGATATTGGTGTGCAAAAAAGAGCAGAAAAAGTAAATAAATAAAAACAGTATAAAACAGTATGGGAATGAGGGTAGGTGAAAATGGTGGGCTATTTACCTAGGCCTGTACAGCTGCAGCGATCGGTTAGCTGCTCGGATAGCTGATGTTTGAGATTAGTGAGGATAAAAGTCTCAACTTCGATTTACAATTCGTTTCAGTCACAGGCAGCAAGTACTGGAAAAGAAAGGCGGCCAAATGAGGTGTTGGCTTTAGGGATGATCAGTGAGATACACCTGCTGGAGCGCGTGCTGCGGATGGGTGTTGCCATCGTGACCAGTGAACTGAGATAAGGCGGAGCTTTACCTAGCATGGACTTGTAGATGACCTGGAGCCAGTGGGTCTGGCAGCGAATATGTAGTGAGAGCCAGCCGACTAGAAGCATACAAGTCGCAGTGGTGGGTGGTATAAGGTGCTTTAGTGACAAAACGGATAGCACTGTGATAGACTGCATCCAGTTTGCTGGTAGAGTGTTGAAGCCATTTTGTAGATGACATCGCGCGAGTCGAGGATCAGTAGGATAGTCAGTTTTACTAGGGTAAGCTTGGCAGCGTAGTGAAAGGAGAGCTTTGTTGCGGAATGGCCGACTCTTGATTTTTGATTGGAGATGTTTGATGTGAGTCTGGAAGGAGAGTTGCAGTCTAGCCAGACACCTAGGTACTTATAGATGTCCATATTCAAGGTTGGAACCATCCAGGAGTGGTGATGCTAGTCGGGCATGCAGGTGCAGGCAGCGATCGGTTGAAAAAGCATGCATTTGGTTTTCCGCAGCAAGAACAACATCATTGATATATACAGAGAAAGAGTCGGCCCGAGGTGAACCCTGTGGCACCCCATAGAGACTGCCAGAGGACCGGACAACATGCCCTCTGATTTGACACACTGAACTCTGTCTGCAAAGTAATTGGTGAACCAGGCAAGGCAGTCATCCGAAAAACCGAGGCTGTTGAGTCTGCCGATAAGAATTTGGTGATTGACAGAGTCGAAAGCCTTGGCGAGGTCGATGAAGACGGCTGCACAGTACTGTCTTTTATCGATGGCGGTTATGATATCATTTAGTACCTTGAAGTGTGGCTGAGGTGCACCCGTGACCGGCTCGGAAACCAGATTGCACAGCGGAGAAGATACGGTGGGATTCGAGATGGTCAGTGACCTGTTTGTTGACTTGGCTTTCGAAGACCTTAGATAGGCAGGGCAGGATGGATATAGGTCTATAGCAGTTTGGGTCCAGGGTGTCTCCCCCTTTGAAGAGGGGATGACTGCGGCAGCTTTCAATCCTTAGGGATCTCAGACGATATGAAAGAGAGGTTGAACAGGCTGGTAATAGGGAGTTGCGACAATGGCGGCAGATAGTTTCAGAAATAGCGGGTCCCAGATTGTCAAGCCCAGCTGATTTGTACGGGTCCAGGTTTTGCAGCTCTTTCAGAACATCTGCTATCTGGATTTGGGTAAGGAGAACCTGGAGAGGCTTGGGTGAGGAACTACGGGCGGAGCTGTTGGCCGAGGTTGGAGTAGCCAGGCGGAAGGCATGGCCAACCGTTGAGAAGTGCTTATTGAAGTTTTCGATAATCATGGATTTATCGGTGGAACCGTGTTTCCTAGCCTCAGTGCAGTGGGCAGCTGGGAGGAGGTGCTCTTGTTCTCCATGGACTTCACAGTGTCCCAGAACTTTTTGGAGTTGGAGCTACAGGATGCAAACTTCTGCCTGAAGAAGCTGGCCTTAGCTTTTTTCCTGACTGACTGCGTGTATTGGTTCCTGACTTCCCTGAACAGTTGCATATCACGGGACTGTTCGATGCTGTTGCAGTCCGCCACAGGATGTTTTTAATGCTGGTCGAGGGCAGTCAGGTCTGGAGTAAACCAAAGGGCTGCATCTGTTCTTGGTTCTGCATTTTTGAACGGAGCATGCTTTATCATAAATGAGAGGTGAGGAAGCTACTTTTAAAGAATGACCTTGCGTCACTCCCAACTGATTACGGATGATGAGGTCATTGGTCCGCATTCGCACTTCGCTCTGCAGGTTGTATAACTTTTATAACTTTTTCATTACATTTCATTATAGTACAACGGTTGATTTGTCTAATCTTAGCAATTCTTCTTAGCTAGCTACATAGCCGTCCTTGTATCAGAGATAATTGCATAATTATCGTATTTCGTCGCCCTAACGTAGCCTTCACTGCTATTCGCCCAGGAGCTAGCTAACGCACACAGATTAGCATCACTGTAGTGCTATTCACTCAACTGTACGACTTGATTAGTTCAGTGTTAACTAGCTACATAGCTGTCTTTGTTTCAAGATAATTGTGTAGTTTAGTGTGTGTAGCCTTGGAGTGATTATCTTAATTCACTGAGGTTCGCTAGCCAGCTATTTGTCGTCCTTAACGTAGGAGACTCTGCTAGCTAGCCAACAGCTAACTGCTAACAGCTAGCCAACGTCTGCTGTTTTGAATTCAACAACCCGGTCAGGTGGTTTCACATTTTCGTTTCATTGCAGTGCAGCGGTTTGATTTGTTTGATCGTGGCTAGCTGCATAGCCGTCTTTGTTTCAAAGATAATTGTGTAGTCTAGACCGATTCCCTAGGTTAGCTAGCCAGCTATTGTCGTTCTTTTAACTCAACGTAACGTAAACAACACTGCTAGCTAGCCAGCTAGCCCCGAATAGCAGCACTGTAGAATTATTACACTCAACGGACGACTTGATTAGTGTAGTGTCAACAACGCAGCTACTGCCAGCTAGCCTACTTTAGCAGTACTGTATCATTTTAATCATTTTAGTCAATAAGATTCTTGCTACGTAAGCTTAACTTTCTGAACATTCGAGACGTGTAGTCCGCTTGTCATTCAATTTCCTTGCATTAGCGTAGCCTTTTCTGTAGCCTGTCAACTATGTGTCTGTCTATCCCTGTTCTCTCCTCTCTGCACAGACCATACAAACGCTCCACACCGCGTGGCCGCGACCACCTAACCTGGTGGTCCCAGCGCGTACGACCCACGTGGAGTTCAGGTCTCTGGTAGCCTCTGGAACTGCCAATCTGCGGCCAACAAGGCAGAGTTCATCTCAGCCTATGCCTCCCTCCAGTCCCTTGACTTCTTGGCACTGACGGAAACATGGATCACCACAGATAACACTGCTACTCCTACTGCTCTCTCCTCGTCCGCCCACGTGTTCTCGCACACCCGAGAGCTTCTGGTCAGCGGGGTGGTGGCACCGGGATCCTCATCTCTCCCAAGTGGTCTTTCTCTCTTTCTCCCCTTACCCATCTGTCTATTGCCTCCTTTGAATTCCATGCTGTCACAGTTACCAGCCCTTTCAAGCTTAACATCCTTATCATTTATCGCCCTCCAGGTTCCCTCGGAGAGTTCATCAATGAGCTTGATGCCTTGATAAGCTCCTTTCCTGAGGACGGCTCACCTCTCACAGTTCTGGGCGACTTTAACCTCCCCACGTCTACCTTTGACTCATTCCTCTCTGCCTCCTTCTTTCCACTCCTCTCCTCTTTTGACCTCACCCTCTCACCCTCCCCCTACTCACAAGGCAGGCAATACGCTTGACCTCATCTTTACTAGATGCTGTTCTTCCACTAACCTCATTGCAACTCCCCTCCAAGTCTCCGACCACTACCTTGTATCCTTTTCCCTCTCGCTCTCATCCAACACTTCCCACACTGCCCCTACTCGGATGGTATCGCGCCGTCCCAATCTTCGCTCTCTCTCCCCCTACTCTCTCCTCTTCCATCCTATCTTCTCTTCCCTCTGCTCAAACTTTCTCCAACCTATCTCCTGATTCTGCCTCCTCAACCCTCCTCTCCTCCCTTACTGCATCCTTTGACTCCCTATGTCCCCTATCCTCCAGGCCGGCTCGGTCCTCCCCTCCCGCTCCGTGGCTCGACGACTCATTGCGAGCTCACAGAACAGGGCTCCGGGCAGCCGAGGCGGAAATGGAGGAAAACTCGCCTCCCTGCGGACCTGGCATCCTTTCACTCCCTCCTCTCTACATTTTCCTCCTCTGTCTCTGCTGCTAAAGCCACTTTCTACCATTCTAAATTCCAAGCATCTGCCTCTAACCCTAGGAAGCTCTTTGCCACCTTCTCCTCCCTCCTGAATCCTCCCCCCTCCCTCCTCCCTCTCTGCAGATGACTTCGTCAACCATTTTGAAAAGAAGGTCGATGACATCCGATCCTCGTTTGCTAAGTCAAACGACACCGCTGGTTCTGCTCACACTGCCCTACCCTATGCTCTGACCTCTTTCTCCCCTCTCTCTCCAGATGAAATCTCGCGTCTTGTGACGGCCGGCCGCCCAACAACCTGCCCGCTTGACCCTATCCCCTCCTCTCTTCTCCAGACCATTTCCGGAGACCTTCTCCCTTACCTTACCTCGCTCATCAACTCATCCCTGACCGCTGGCTACGTCCCTCCCGTCTTCAAGAGAGCGAGAGTTGCACCCCTTCTGAAAAAACCTACACTCGATCCCTCCGATGTCAACAACTACAGACCAGTATCCCTTCTCTCTTTTCTCTCCAAAACTCTTGAGCGTGCCGTCCTTGGCCAGCTCTACCGCTATCTCTCTCAGAATGACCTTCTTGATCCAAATCAGTCAGGTTTCAAGACTAGTCATTCAACTGAGACTGCTCTTCTCTGTATCACGGAGGCGCTCCGCACTGCTAAAGCTAACTCTCTCTCCTCTGCTCTCATCCTTCTAGACCTATCGGCTGCCTTCGATACTGTGAACCATCAGATCCTCCTCTCCACCCTCTCCGAGTTGGGCATCTCCGGCGCGGCCCACGCTTGGATTGCGTCCTACCTGACAGGTCGCTCCTACCAGGTGGCGTGGCGAGAATCTGTCTCCTCACCACGCGCTCTCACCACTGGTGTCCCCCAGGGCTCTGTTCTAGGCCCTCTCTTATTCTCGCTATACACCAAGTCACTTGGCTCTGTCATAACCTCACATGGTCTCTCCTATCATTGCTATGCAGACGACACACAATTAATCTTCTCCTTTCCCCCTTCTGATGACCAGGTGGCGAATCGCATCTCTGCATGTCTGGCAGACATATCAGTGTGGATGACGGATCACCACCTCAAGCTGAACCTCAGCAAGACGGAGCTCCTCTTCCTCCCGGGGAAGGACTGCCCGTTCCATGATCTCGCCATCACGGTTGACAACTCCATTGTGTCCTCCTCCCAGAGCGCTAAGAACCTTGGCGTGATCCTGGACAACACCCTGGCGTTCTCAACTAACATCAAGGCGGTGTCCCGTTCCTGTAGGTTCATGCTCTACAACATCCGCAGAGTACGACCCTGCCTCACACAGGAAGCGGCGCAGGTCCTAATCCAGGCACTTGTCATCTCCCGTCTTGATTACTGCAACTCGCTGTTGGCTGGGCTCCCTGCCTGTGCCATTAAACCCCTACAACTCATCCAGAACGCCGCAGCCCGTCTGGTGTTCAACCTTCCCAAGTTCTCTCACGTCACCCCGCTCCTCCGCTCTCTCCACTGGCTTCCAGTTGAAGCTCGCATCCGCTACAAGACCATGGTGCTCGCCTACGGGCTACACCCAAACAAGGGCACTGCGTTCATCCACCTCTGGCCTGCTCGCCTCCCTACCACTGAGGAAGTACAGTTCCCGCTCAGCCCAGTCAAAACTGTTCGCTGCTCTGGCCCCCAATGGTGGAACAAACTCCCTCACGACGCCAGGACAGCGGAGTCAATCACCACCTTCCGGAGACACCTGAAACCCCACCTCTTCAAGGAATACCTAGGATAGGGTAAGTAAGGGTAAGTAATCCTTCTCACCCCCCTTCTCCCCCAACAAGATTTAGATGCAAGTGGCTGTTCCACTGGTTGTCATAAGGTGTATGCACCAATTTGTAAGTCGCTCTGGATAAGAGCGTCTGCTAAATAGACTTAAAT
>NW_026282025.1:0-3768 GCF_023373465.1 Oncorhynchus keta
AGGCTTCTCACTGTGAACTCATAGTCAGTCAAGGCTTCTCACTGTGAACTCCAGTCAAGGCTTCACAGTCAAGGCTTCTCACTATGAACTCAAATAGTCCAGTCAAGGCTTCTCACTGTGAACTCGACTAGTCCAGTCAAGGCTTCTCACTGTGAACTCAACTAGTCCAGTCAAGGCTTCTCACTGTGAACTCAAACTAGCCAGTCAAGGCTTCTCACTGTGAACTCAACTAGTCCAGTCAAGGCTTCACTGTGAACCAACTAGTCAGTCAAGGTTTCTCACTGTGAACTCGACTAGTCCAGTCAAGGCTTCTCACTGTGAACTCGACTAGTCCAGTCAAGGCTTCTCACTGTGAACTCAACTAGTCCAGTCAAGGCTTCTCACTGTGAACTCAACTAGTCCAGTCAAGGTTTCTCACTGTGAACTCAAATAGTCCAGTCAAGGCTTCTCACTGTGAACTCAAATAGTCCAGTCAAGGCTTCTCACTGTGAACTCAAATAGTCCAGTCAAGGCTTCTCACTGTGAACTCAACTAGTCCAGTCAAGGCTTCTCACTGTGAACTCGACTAGTCCAGTCAAGGCTTCTCACTGTGAACTCAACTAGTCCAGTCAAGGCTTCTCACTGTGAACTCACTAGTCCAGTCAAGGCTTCTCACTGTGAACTCAACTAGTCCAGTCAAGGCTTCTCACTGTGAACTCGACTAGTCCAGTCAAGGCTTCTCACTGTGAACTCAACTAGTCCAGTCAAGGCTTCTCACTGTGAACTCAACTAGTCCAGTCGAGGCTCCTCACTGTGAACTCAACTAGTCCAGTCAAGGCTTCTCACTGTGAACTCAACTAGTCCAGTCAAGGCTTCTCACTGTGAACTCGACTAGTCCAGTCAAGGCTTCTCACTGTGAACTCGACTAGTCCAGTCAAGGCTTCTCACTGTGAACTCGACTAGTCCAGTCAACTCACTGTGAACTCGAATAGTCCAGTCAAGGCTTCTCACTGTGAACTCAAATAGTCCAGTCAAGGCTTCTCACTGTGAACTCAAATAGTCCAGTCAAGGCTTCTCACTGTGAACTCAACTAGTCCAGTCAAGGCTTCTCACTGTGAACTCAACTAGTCCAGTCAAGGCTTCTCACTGTGAACTCGACTAGTCCAGTCAAGGCTTCTCACTGTGAACTCAACTAGTCCAGTCAAGGCTTCTCACTGTGAACTCAACTAGTCCAGTCAAGGCTCTCTCACTGTGAACTCAACTAGTCCAGTCAAGGCTTCTCACTGTGAACTCAACTAGTCCAGTCAAGGCTCACTGTGAACTCAACTAGTCCAGTCAAGGCTTCTCACTGTGAACTGAACTCAAGGCTTCTCACTGTGAACTCGGCTAGTCCAGTCAAGGCTTCTCACTGTGAACTCAAATAGTCCAGTCAAGGCTTCTCACTGTGAACTCAAATAGTCCAGTCAAGGTCTCACTGTGAACTCACTGTCCAGAAGGCTTCTCTCAAATAGTCCAGTCAAGGTTTCTCACTGTGAACTCAAATAGTCCAGTCAAGGCTTCTCACTGTGAACTCAACTAGTCCAGTCTCACTGTGAACTCAACTAGTCCAGTCAAGGCTTCTCACTGTGAACTCAACTAGTCCAGTCAAGGCTTCTCACTGTGAACTCAACTAGTCCAGTCAAGGCTTCTCACTGTGCTAGTACAGTCAAGGCTTCTCACTGTGAACTCGACTAGTCCAGTCAAGGCTTCTCACTGTGAACTCGACTAGTCCAGTCAAGGCTTCTCACTGTGAACTCAACTAGTCCAGTCAAGGCTTCTCACTGTGAACTCAAATAGTCCAGTCAAGGCTTCTCACTGTGAACTCAACTAGTCCAGTCAAGGTTTCTCACTGTGAACCTGACTAGTCCAGTCAAGGCTTCTCACTGTGAACTCAACTAGTCCAGTCAAGGCTTCTCACTGTGAACTCAACTAGTCCAGTCAAGGCTTCTCACTGTGAACTCAAATAGTCCAGTCAAGGCTTCTCACTGTGAACTCAACTAGTCCAGATGCTTCTCACTGTGAACGACTAGTCCAGTCAAGGCTTCTCACTGTGAACTCGACTAGTCCAGTCAAGGCTTCTCACTGTGAACTCGACTAGTCCAGTCAAGGCTTGAACTCACTCAAGGTGAACTCAACTAGTCCAGTCAACTGTGAACTCGACTAGTCTCAGGCTCACTGTGAACTCAACTAGTCCAGTCAAGGCTTCTCACTGTGAACTCAACTAGTCCAGTCAATGCTTCTCACTGTGAACTCGACTAGTCCAGTCAAGGCTTCTCACTGTGAACTCAACTAGTCCAGTCAAGGCTTCTCACTGTGAACTCAACTAGTCCAGTCAAGGCTTCTCACTAGTGAACTCAACTAGTCCAGTCAAGGCTTCTCACTGTGAACTCGACTAGTCCAGTCAAGGCTTCTCACTAGTGAACTCGACTAGTCCAGTCAAGGCTTCTCACTGTGAACTCGACTAGTCCAGTCAAGGCTTCTCACTGTGAACTCGACTAGTCCAGTCAAGGCTTCTCACTGTGAACTCAACTAGTCCAGTCAAGGCTTCTCACTGTGAACTCAAATAGTCCAGTCAAGGCTTCTCACTGTGAACTCAACTAGTCCAGTCAAGGTTTCTCACTGTGAACTCAACTAGTCCAGTCAAGGCTTCTCACTATGAACTCAACTAGTCCAGTCAAGGCTTCTCACTGTGAACTCGACTAGTCCAGTCAAGGCTTCTCACTGTGAAACTAGTCCAGTCAAGGCTTGAACTCACTAGTCCAGTCAACTCACTGTGAAACTAGTCCAGTCAAGGCTTCTCACTGTGAACTCAACTAGTCCAGTCAAGGCTTCTCACTGTGAACTCACTGTGAACTCGACTAGTCCAGTCAAGGCTTCTCACTGTGAACTCAACTAGTCCAGTCAAGGCTTCTCAGGAACTCAACTAGTCCAGTCAAGGCTCACTGTGAACTCAACTAGTCCAGTCAAGGCTTCTCACTGTGAACTCAACTAGTCCAGTCAAGGCTTCTCACTGTGAACTCAAATAGTCCAGTCCAGTCAAGGCTTCTCACTGTGAACTCGACTAGTCCAGTCAAGGCTTCTCACTGTGAACTCAAATAGTCCAGTCAAGGCTTCTCACTGTGAACTCTAGTCCAGTCAAGGCTTCTCACTGTGAACTCAACTAGTCCAGTCAAGGCTCCTCACTGTGAACTCAACTAGTCCAGTCAAGGCTCACTGTGAACTCGACTAGTACAGTCAAGGCTTCTCACTGTGAACTCAAATAGTCCAGTCAAGGCTTCTCACTGTGAACTCAACTAGTCCAGTCAAGGCTTCTCACTGTGAACTCAACTAGTCCAGTCAAGGCTTCTCACTGTGAACTCAACTAGTCCAGTCAAGGCTTCTCACTGTGAACTCAAACTAGTCCAGTCAAGGCTTCTCACTGTGAACTCAACTAGTCCAGTCAAGGCTTCTCACTGTGAACTCAACTAGTCCAGTCAAGGCTTCTCACTGTGAACTCGACTAGTCCAGTCAAGGCTTCTCACTGTGAACTCAACTAGTCCAGTCAAGGCTTCTCACTGTGAACTGACTAGTCCAGTCAAGGCTTCTCACTGTGAACTCGACCAGTCCAGTCAATGCTTCTCACTGTGAACTCAAATAGTCCAGTCAAGGCTCCAGTCTCACTGTGAACTCAACTAGTCCAGTCAAGGCTTCTCACTGTGAACTCAACTAGTCCAGTCAAGGCTTCTCACTGTGAACTCAACTAGTCCAGTC
>NW_026282026.1:0-6318 GCF_023373465.1 Oncorhynchus keta
GTTGGGAGAAATGACTGATTTACAGTTCACGAGGGTTACCTAGTCACACATATGAAGTTTTGAAAAGATCTGACCTTTTTAACCCATGAAACTGCCACTGTGACACCATTAAAGCTTCCAGTTGGCACAGGAAGCTATGCAAATAAACTCATATCATGATTGGTGGTAATGTCTTTACAAGAATCCTGAGTTTTAAGTCTTACGTTAATTTTGAGTTATTTACGGAGGGTTTAGTGAGGTGTGTTATTTCAGAAAATCATGGTGAAAATCATGAAATCTCAGAGCTCCGCAGTACACTTTAAAAAGATTCGTAAGAACAACCTGCAACTGGATCTGTAACTGCTGAAAAAAAAAAACACCTATCCGGTGAACATCACCAAGGTGTCTAGTTATGAGTTCTCTTACAATGACGATAGATCAATGGCTGGTTTCTTTTTTATTGACACGGGAGGCTCCTTGACTTTGGCGTGAAGTGGAAAAAGATTTCTCTATTTTCATTTTGGACCTTTAATCCCAGATAAATGGCCATAACTCAAAAACCGTTGAGGCCTAGACGCCATCTTGTTCGGGGCCAACTGCCCATTATGCCGCCCCTACGCTCACCGAGTTTCGGCTTCTAAATATTTTCAGTTTTCGAGATAAGGCCCCGTCGTGAATCGTGATGTTTTGTAGCAATAGCCATATGATTGCTTATGCCCTCTTGTGGGAATTTCCGGGACATGGGAAAAATGACATAAATCTTATTATTTTTGTAAAACGGAAACCGAATGTCCGACAACGTTCATTTGATGACTTCCTGGTAGGTCCGGCCCTGCCGCTCGGCCCGACGCCATCCGCGAATTTTACAAACGATTTCGGACGTCTAGTAAGGGACCGTACATTTGCAATATGGACTTTCTCACTAACCATACAGGTACTGCCGAATTCTTCCCTTAAGGTATGGTAATCCCAAGGTATGTTACATTTTCCTTAAGTGGAATATTGCAGATAGAGGGATTCACACAGTCTGTAACATATGTCTATCACACAGTCTGTAACATATGTCTATCACACAGTCTGTAACATATGTCTATCACACAGTCTGTAACATATGTCTATCCCACAGTCTGTAACATATGTCTATCACACAGTCTGTAACACATACATATTCCTCATGAAGACAGATTGAGTCTCCTCTGTAATTGGGAGAGCATTATTTACAATATAATCAGACCTGGAGTCAGACTGGGAGGGAGAGCATTATTTACAATATAATCAGACCTGGAGTCAGACTGGGAGGGAGAGCATTATTTACAATGTAATCAGACCTGGAGTCAGACTGGGAGGGAGAGCATTATTTACAATGCTTTCAGAAAAGACAAACCGAAAAGGGACTAACTGTTCTGTAAACAGTTGTGTAAAACTCAGCAGATACACCATCAGTCCCAGGAGACTTATTTTTAAGTTGTTCAATAGAATAAATGATGTGTTCAACTATAATAGAGTCATGACACTGTTCCCTGTCAGCCTCACCAACTGATTTCACATCCCCCAGACAATCCAAACAAAGAGTTGAGGACACCTCATGATACTGTAGAAGATGAGGACACCTCATGATACTGTAGAAGATGAGGACACCTCACAATACTGTAGAAGATGAGGACACCTCACAATACTGTAGAAGATGAGAACACCTCACAATACAGTAGAAGTTGAGGACCTCACAGTACTGTAGAAGATGAGGACACCTCACAATACTGAAGAAGATGAGGACACCTCACAATACTGTAGAAGATAGAGGACACCTCACAATACTGTAGAAGATGAGAACACCTCACAATACAGTAGAAGATGAGAAACACCTCACAATACTGTAGAAGATGAGAACAACTCACAGTACTGTAGAAGATGAGGACACCTCACAATACTGTAGAAGATGAGGACACCTCACAATACTGTAGAAGATGAGGACACCTCACAATACTGTAGAAGATGAGGACACCTCACGATACTGTAGATGAGGACACCTCACAATACTGTAGAAGATGAGGACACCTCACAATACTGTAGAAGATGAGGACACCTCACAATACTGTAGAATATGAGGACACCTCACAATACTAGAAGATGAGGACACCTCACAATACTGTAGAAGATGAAACTAAAGATGGGGTAATGTAGGATGATCTGTGATGAGACAAAGTCATATTTAATTGCTGAATTTTATTATTTTAGAGTGGTATTTTCTAACCTGAAAAGAAATCATGTTGTAATGTCAATATAAAACACCTCTATGATCAGTAAGGCCATTATCAGAGATAAACAGTGTAATGTCATTATAAACAGCTCTATGATCAGAAAGGGGAGTGACCAGGATGTTAATAGAAATAGCCTGTTAATCAAAACATTTAGACACCAACCAAAGATCTGTGGTGATTGTCTGGAGGGGTGTATTACTCCAAGTGAAAGACTTGTCATTAGGAAACTTTACTCTCCAAATATCTACAATATCAAACCTTTCCATCAACTGCCTCAAGCTAATATTCAGAAATTAACTGTCCTGAGGTAAACTAATATTCATAGAAATGAACTGTCGTGGAGGCCAAACTAATATTCATAGAAATGAACTGTCCTGGAGGCCAAACTAATATTCATAGAAATGAACTGTCCTGGAGGACAAACTAATATTCATAGAAATGAACTGTCGTGAGGCCAAACTAATATTCATAGAAATTACTGTCCTGGAGGCCAAAACTAATATTCATAGAAATGAACTGTCCTGGGAGGCCAAACTAATATTCATAGAAATGGACTGTCCTGGAGGACAAACTAATATTCATAGAAAATGGACTCTAATCTTTTCATTTAAATGATTCAGAGAAATATTAAAAATCCCCACCTACTATAATTAAAGCATTAGGGAACTTGATTAGCCTACTATAAGTAAAGCATTTGGGAACCAGATACAGCCTACTATAAGTAATGCATTAGGAACTTGGTTAGCCTACTATAAGTAAAGCATTAGGGAACTTGGTTAGCCTACTATAAGTAAAGCGTTAGGGAACTTGGTTAGCCTACTATAAATCAAAGCATTAGGGAACTTGGTTAGCCTACTATAAAGTAAAGCATGAGGAACTGTGGTTAGTCAGTGGAGAATATGCTTATCCAAAGATTCAAGTCACTGATCATTTTCAAGTTTGGAATTGGAACAATGAATGTCGGTAATAATGATGATGTCGTCACAGTTGATGACAAGACACAGAAAGTGACCAATTGGGTCCCAGTCTGAGTGTAAAATCCTTCCATTGAACTGATTCATTAGAGTGGTGACTCAGCAGAGAGTTCAGAACCAGGAGACACAAATCATTTCCCCAATGAGATCTGTAGAAGTTGACATAAATCTGTTTTAAGCTGTTTGGCAATATAAAAATAAGGCATTGTGCTTTACATGATTTCTTAACCCCCGGCATTGAGTGAAACTATAAAACAACAACAAAGTGGAATATAGAAATGAAAGTACTACGAGATAAACAACAATAGTCAAAACTCTAGTAAAACTGAGAAGAAACCCTTGTTGCATAACATATAGATTTAAATGATTGAGGAGAATAGTGTAACATAACAAAGATAACTGTCAGACCTCCATATAGATTTAAATGATTGTTATAATGACACTATTCTCAGTCAAAGATTACTGCCTGTCACGAGTCCGACTGGAGGTGGTTCCCCTTCCCGGCCGGGTGGCGCTCGGCTGTCGTCGTCACTGGCCTATTAGCTGCCACTGATTGTCTTTTCTCCCCTCCGGCTCCAAGCCGCGCTCTGCGGTGATAACTATTAACTAATAACTGAATGGCCCACTTTCCCGATCGCCACCCAGATAATTCAGATGAAAGGTAAAGAGTCGGTGGACTTACGGGATTCATGGACGCACAGAACTTCTGGATCAGATGGAGTTAAGAAGAGAAAGCAGCGAGATCAGGCGATGGCAATTTCCTCCTTTTATGGAGTTGAGATCGGTCGGACATTTCCACTGACCTAAGTCAAAGCGCCCCTGGCCCAGCTGAGTAAATGGCAATGAATTAAGGATTATTCCACCAACTCCATGGGCCTTTTCTACAGCCACCCTGAAATGTTAAATTCCACACTCCTCAAAAGGCTCATTACTCCCCGTCCTCTGTCATCAAAGGGAGAGGAATTAGTCGGGCAACTGGCCTGATATATGTCCGGTTCTTTACCTGGATCTCCACTGATCTAACGCGACCATCGGTCCCAGGCATGGTCTTAGTTATACGGCCCACCGGCCAGGAGGCTCGGAGGCAGCTGAGGGTCCACCATCATTACTACTTGGCCAGTTTCCAGGCTGGCCATTTCTCTCCGTCATTTCCCTCTGTGCTGTAGACTTGGTAGGTAATCCCGAATGAATCGGGCCCAAAATGGTCAGCTAAGATTTGGCTGTGTCGCCACCGGTGTCTGCCTCTGAGGTTAGTATCAGCATACATGGCTTGAGGAAGTGACACATCTCGGCGTCCCATTAAGAGCATATTCAAAGGTGTAACCGGATCGGGGTCAACGATGTCTGCAGAGATATATCCCAAGGGTTTGGAATTCAGAATCCATTCCACCTCTATCAGGACAGTCCTCAAGACAGTTTCAGTGACAGTTTGGTCCCCTAGTATGACTCGTAAGGCCGTCTTTACATACCTTAAGGATCCACAGAAAATATGCCTCATTCAATCTGTGTACTTATTATTGAAGAAAACAAATGAAAAGAAGTTGAACCAATGGTTGCAGAGGATTTATCCTTGAAAGGTTGAGTGTTGCTATCTAAAGATGAAGTTATTTCCAGATCTACTTCCAGATCTACCTACAGATCTATTTACATATCTACTTACAGATCTACTTAGTTACTGAATTAAGTTTTGAGATTATGTTGCAAGATTTAGAGGTAATTTGTGGTTTAGTACATTGCCCTGCGTGACTGCTTGTGCATTGCTCACACCACCACAAGGGGGAGGTAGAGCACTGACTATGCTCTTGGGTTCCAAGGCGCTAATTTGTCTAATGTAGCTGACAGTGAATGAATGGGCTGATGTAGCTGACAGTGAATGAATGGGCTGGTGTAGCTGACAGTGAATGAATGGGCTGATGTAGTTGACAGTGAATGAATGGGCTGATGTAGCTGACAGTGAATGAATGGGCTGATGTAGCTGACTGTGAATGAATGGGCTGATGTAGCTGACAGTGAATGAATGGGCTGATGTAGCTGACAGTGAATGAATGGGCTGATGTAGCTGGCAGTGAATGAATGGGCTGATGTAGCTGACAGTGAATGAATGGGCTGATGTAGCTGACAGTGAATGAATGGGCTGATGTAGCTGGCCCAGTGAATGAATGGGCGGCACAAACCAAACAGAAACTGATAATTGTGAAACTTCAAAACTGCATTTCAATGAACTGAATGATGAGGATGAAGAAGGTGATTGAATTTGAGGTCAAGGTAGAATTGCTATTCCTCTGTCCTGCTTGTTTGTTCAGGAGAACTGTACCTGTTGGGAAATGACAAACTGTTGTTACACTGAGGTTGTGATTCGAAGAGAAACTAAAATGACCTGATTGTCATGTATTATAGTCTCTAAAAGGAAACATATTACCACCGTCTCTTATTGTCCTTTCATAATGCATCCTGATTTACAAAGTTATTATTATTATTAGATATTCTCACAGAACAGATTTGCACTAATGAAAAAAGCCCCTTAGATATGAATTCGGAGGGCAGAATGTTATATATTAAAGCATTAGACTAAATCACTAAAGCGTCAGTCATACAGAAGCTGTTTGCAGCCCAGTCACACATCTTGACCACAAAAATGCTTTCAACTTCATCTGGGAAAATCGTACACATATATATAAGGACATCTGTCGTTATGAACATTTAGTTGATTTTTACTATAAATAATACTAATAATAATACTTTAAAGATAAATTGGGAAAAACATTTCTTAAATGAATCCAACTTCAATTTGGAATTTCATCCCTCACTATATCTTCTCCGTTTTGGTGACTTCAATTTTGTGTTACTTTGTAAATCTGTAACACAGATAAGATTCCTACAACAGTATTCTTAGCGTGCTCGTTAATATATTTAATAAAATCACGCATAGGTATTTCATTTGGAACATAAGGATATTTTGTATAGAAACAAGTCTTTATTTTTGAAGAACTGGTTTCATAATCATATCCCTACTTTTAATGCAGAAGGATTGTTACTCAATTATGAGGAATCTTTATCTCATACAATATCCCTGTAACACCTAGAGTTCTCCATAGTCTCTGATGCTA
>NW_026282027.1:0-4109 GCF_023373465.1 Oncorhynchus keta
TCGCATTCGCACTTCGCTCTGCAGGTTGTATAACTTTTTCATTACATTTCATTATAGTACAACGGTTGATTTGTCTAATCTTAGCAATTCTTCTTAGCTAGCTACATAGCCGTCCTTGTATCAGAGATAATTGCATAATTATCGTATTTCGTCGCCCTAACGTAGCCTTCACTGCTATTCGCCCAGGAGCTAGCAAACGCTAGCTAACGCACACAGATTAGCATCACTGTAGTGCTATTCACTCAACTGTACGACTTGATTAGTTTACTGTTAGCTAGCTACATAATCTTAGCCATTCTTCTTAGCTAGCTACATAGCCGTCCTTGTATCAGAGATAATTGCATTAATTATCGTATTTCGTATTTCGTCGCCCTAACGTAGCCTTCACTGCTATTCGCCCAGGAGCTAGCAACGCTAGCTAACGCACACAGATTAGCATCACTGTAGTGCTATTCACTCAACTGTACGACTTGATTAGTTCAGTGTTAGCTAGCTACATAGCTGTCTTTGTTTCAAGATAATTGTGTAGTTTAGTGTGTGTAGCCTTGGAGTGATTATCTTAATTCACTGAGGTTCGCTAGCCAGCTATTTGTCGTCCTTAACGTAGGAGACTCTGCTAGCTAGCCAACAGCTAACAGCTAACAGCTAGCCAACGTCACCACACGTTTACTGATTCGAATTCAATCACCGGTCAGGAGTATCACATTTTCATTTCATTACAGTACAACGGTTTGATTTGTTTGATCGTAGCTAGCTACATAGCTAGCTACATAGCCGTCTTTGTTTCAAAGATAATTGTGTAGTCTAGACCGATTTCCTAGGTTAGCTAGCCAGCTATTGTCGTTCTTTTAACTCAACGTAACGTAAACAACACTGCTAGCTAGCCAGCTGGCCCCCGAACAGCAGCACTGTAGAAATTATTACACTCACGGACGACTTGATTAGTGTAGTGTCAACAACGCAGCTACTGCCAGCTAGCCTACTTTAGCAGTACTGTATCATTTTAATCATTTTAGTCAATAGATTCTTGCTACGTAAGCTTAACTTTCTGAACATTCGAGACGTGTAGTCCGCTTGTCATTCAATTTCCTTGCATTAGCGTAGCCTTTTCTGTAGCCTGTCAACTATGTGTCTGTCTATCCCTGTTCTCTCCTCTCTGCACAGACCATACAAACGCTCCACACCGCGTGGCCGCGACCACCTAACCTGGTGGTCCCAGCGCGTACGACCCACGTGGAGTTCAGGTCTCTGGTAGCCTCTGGAACTGCCAATCTGCGGCCAACAAGGCAGAGTTCATCTCAGCCTATGCCTCCCTCCAGTCCCTTGACTTCTTGGCACTGACGGAAACATGGATCACCACAGATAACACTGCTACTCCTACTGCTCTCTCCTCGTCCGCCCACGTGTTCTCGCACACCCGAGAGCTTCTGGTCAGCGGGGTGGTGGCACGGGATCCTCATCTCTCCCAAGTGGTCTTTCTCTCTTTCTCCCCTTACCCATCTGTCTATTGCCTCCTTTGAATTCCATGCTGTCACAGTTACCAGCCCTTTCAAGCTTAACATCCTTATCATTTATCGCCCTCCAGGTTCCCTCGGAGAGTTCATCAATGAGCTTGATGCCTTGATAAGCTCCTTTCCTGAGGACGGCTCACCTCTCACAGTTCTGGGCGACTTTAACCTCCCCACGTCTACCTTTGACTCATTCCTCTCTGCCTCCTTCTTTCCACTCCTCTCCTCTTTTGACCTCACCCTCTCACCTTCCCCCTACTCACAAGGCAGGCAATACGCTTGACCTCATCTTTACTAGATGCTGTTCTTCCACTAACCTCATTGCAACTCCCCTCCAAGTCTCCGACCACTACCTTGTATCCTTTTCCCTCTCGCTCTCATCCAACACTTCCCACACTGCCCCTACTCGGATGGTATCGCGCCGTCCCAACCTTCGCTCTCTCTCCCCCGCTACTCTCTCCTCTTCCATCCTATCTTCTCTTCCCTCTGCTCAAACTTTCTCCAACCTATCTCCTGATTCTGCCTCCTCAACCCTCCTCTCCTCCCTTACTGCATCCTTTGACTCCCTATGTCCCCTATCCTCCAGGCCGGCTCGGTCCTCCCCTCCCGCTCCGTGGCTCGACGACTCATTGCGAGCTCACAGAACAGGGCTCCGGGCAGCCGAGGCGGAAATGGAGGAAAACTCGCCTCCCTGCGGACCTGGCATCCTTTCACTCCCTCCTCTCTACATTTTCCTCCTCTGTCTCTGCTGCTAAAGCCACTTTCTACCACTCTAAATTCCAAGCATCTGCCTCTAACCCTAGGAAGCTCTTTGCCACCTTCTCCTCCCTCCTGAATCCTCCCCCCTCCCTCCTCCCTCTCTGCAGATGACTTCGTCAACCATTTTGAAAAGAAGGTCGATGACATCCGATCCTCGTTTGCTAAGTCAAACGACACTGCTAGTTCTGCCCACACTGCCCTACCCTATGCTCTGACCTCTTTCTCCCCTCTCTCTCCAGATGAAATCTCGCGTCTTGTGACGGCCGGCCGCCCAACAACCTGCCCGCTTGACCCTATCCCCTCCTCTCTTCTCCAGACCATTTCCGGAGACCTTCTCCCTTACCTCACCTCGCTCATCAACTCATCCCTGACCGCTGGCTACGTCCCTCCCGTCTTCAAGAGAGCGAGAGTTGCACCCCTTCTGAAAAAACCTACACTCGATCCCTCCGATGTCAGCAACTACAGACCAGTATCCCTTCTCTCTTTTCTCTCCAAAACTCTTGAGCGTGCCGTCCTTGGCCAGCTCTACCGCTATCTCTCTCAGAATGACCTTCTTGATCCAAATCAGTCAGGTTTCAAGACTAGTCATTCAACTGAGACTGCTCTTCTCTGTATCACGGAGGCGCTCCGCACTGCTAAAGCTAACTCTCTCTCCTCTGCTCTCATCCTTCTAGACCTATCGGCTGCCTTCGATACTGTGAACCATCAGATCCTCCTCTCCACCCTCTCCGAGTTGGGCATCTCCGGCGCGGCCCACGCTTGGATTCGTCCTACCTGACAGGTCGCTCCTACCAGGTGGCGTGGCGAGAATCTGTCTCCTCACCACGCGCTCTCACCACTGGTGTCCCCAGGGCTCTGTTCTAGGCCCTCTCTTATTCTCGCTATACACCAAGTCACTTGGCTCTGTCATAACCTCACATGGTCTCTCCTATCATTGCTATGCAGACGACACACAATTAATCTTCTCCTTTCCCCCTTCTGATGACCAGGTGGCGAATCGCATCTCTGCATGTCTGGCAGACATATCAGTGTGGATGACGGATCACCACCTCAAGCTGAACCTCAGCAAGACGGAGCTCCTCTTCCTCCCGGGGAAAAGGACTGCCCGTTCCATGATCTCGCCATCACGGTTGACAACTCCATTGTGTCCTCCTCCCAGAGCGCTAAGAACCTTGGCGTGATCCTGGACAACACCCTGGCGTTCTCAACTAACATCAAGGCGGTGTCCCGTTCCTGTAGGTTCATGCTCTACAACATCCGCAGAGTCTGACCCTGCCTCACACAGGAAGCGGCGCAGGTCCTAATCCAGGCACTTGTCATCTCCCGTCTTGATTACTGCAACTCGCTGTTGGCTGGGCTCCCTGCCTGTGCCATTAAACCCCTACAACTCATCCAGAACGCCGCAGCCCGTCTGGTGTTCAACCTTCCCAAGTTCTCTCCGTCACCCGGCTCCTCCGCTCTCTCCACTGGCTTCCAGTTGAAGCTCGCATCCGCTACAAGACCATGGTGCTCGCCTACGGAGCTGTGAGGGAACGGCACCTCAGTACCTCCAGGCTCTGATCAGGCCCTACACCCAAACAAGGGCACTGCGTTCATCCACCTCTGGCCTGCTCGCCTCCCTACCACTGAGGAAGTACAGTTCCCGCTCAGCCCAGTCAAAACTGTTCGCTGCTCTGGCCCCCAATGGTGGAACAAACTCCCTCACGACGCCAGGACAGCGGAGTCAATCACCACCTTCCGGAGACACCTGAAACCCCACCTCTTCAAGGAATACCTAGGATAGGGTAAGTAAGGGTAAGTAATCCTTCTCACCCCCCTTCTCACCCCCCCAACAAGATTTAG
>NW_026282028.1:0-30000 GCF_023373465.1 Oncorhynchus keta
CGGTCCGATAGCTCATTCAAGGACCCCATAGCAAGGCATGGAAAAAGTGGATTTTCAGCACCAATTAGGGTTTTACTCGGGCACCGAAGGACCTATCGAGCCGAAACTCGGGATTCGGGGTCGCCTCACATAGGCCTTCACATAATGTCTGACCTGGACCCGCAGCTAGAACGTAACTATGTGTTTTACGTTTTTATTATGTTTTAAACTAAAGGCGCTGTGAATTATGGGCCTGCTCTGACATATATGATAGTTGGCTTCTAAATGAGTTGGAAAAAGTGGGTTTGGTGTCAATTGGTATCAGTTTGGTGTCAAATGACATCTAATTGACTGATGGACACTGACTTGCTAGTTGACTTTTGTACATTAGCAATATGTTTAAACGGAGAGGGACCATCACCAAAAGTGACATTCTGAAATCAACCCTAACGAGCCATGGAGATGAACCAGAATCACTGCCCAGCTATCCCGAGTTCATCGGGCCAGTCAATTTCACATTCCTGCAGGATTTTTATAGCATGACAAATTCGTGATGGTACCTGCCCATTGAACCATATTGCAAATGCACAGTGACTTTGCAAAAGTGAGAAAACATAAACAAATGGACATGATGAAATCAACACAAAGAGTGATGGAAATGTACAACTATCACTGCTCAGCCATCCTGTGTTCATCAGACCAGTCAATTTTGCATTTTTGAGCATGTCAAATTTCATATGGTAAATGCACATTGAAACATATTGCAAATGCGCGCGCACTTGCAATATGATTCTATAGTGAAAAACATCACCTAATGGACATGATGAAATCAACACAACGAGTGATGGAAATGTACAACTATCACTGCTCAGCCATCCTGTGTTCATCAGACCAGTCAATTTTGCATTTTTGAGCATGTCAAATTTCATATGGTAAATGCACATTGAAACATATTGCAAATGCGCGCGCACTTGCAATATGATTCTATAGTGTAAAAACATCACCTAATGGACATGATGAAATCAACACAACGAGTGATGGAAATGTACAACTATCACTGCCTCGGCCATCCTGTGTCCATCAGACCAGTCAATTTTGCATTTTTGAGCATGTCAAATTTCATATGGTAAATGCACATTGAAACATATTGCAAATGCGCGCGCACTTGCAATATGATTCTATAGTGTAAAAACATCACCTAATGGACATGATGAAATCAACACAACGAGTGATGGAAATGTACAACTATCACTGCCCGGCCATCCTGTGTTCCCATAGCGAGCATTAATATCAGAATGACCGGTAAATGCATTTACAACCATATTTTTATTTTTGGGTTACCAGTTGCACAACAATGCACGTGCATTTGCAATATGATTCTATAGTGAAAAACATCACCTAATGGACATGATGAAATCAACACAACAAGTGATGGAAATGTACAACTATCACTGCTCGGCCATCCTGTGTTCATCAGACCAGTCAATTTCACATTCCTGCAGGATTTTTATAGCATGACAAATTCGTGATGGTACCTGCCCATTGAACCATATTGCAAATGCACAGTGACTTTGCAAAAGTGAGAAAACATAAACAAATGGACATGATGAAATCAACACAACAGGTGATGGAAATGTACAACTATCACTGCTCAGCCATCCTGTGTTCATCAGACCAGTCAATTTTGCATTTTTGAGCATGTCAAATTTCATATGGTAAATGCACATTGAAACATATTGCAAATGCGCGCACTTGCAATATGATTCTATAGTGAAAAAACATCACCTAATGGACATGATGAAATCAACACAACGAGTGATGGAAATGTACAACTATCACTGCTCGGCCATCCTGTGTCCATCAGACCAGTCAATTTTGCATTTTTGAGCATGTCAAATTTCATATGGTAAATGCACATTGAAACATATTGCAAATGCGCGCGCACTTGCAATATGATTCTATAGTGTAAAAACATCACCTAATGGACATGATGAAATCAACACAACGAGTGATGGAAATGTACAACTATCACTGCTCGGCCATCCTGTGTCCATCAGACCAGTCAATTTTGCATTTTTGAGCATGTCAAATTTCATATGGTAAATGCACATTGAAACATATTGCAAATGCGCGCGCACTTGCAATATGATTCTATAGTGTAAAAACATCACCTAATGGACATGATGAAATCAACACAACGAGTGATGGAAATGTACAACTATCACTGCCCGGCCATCCTGTGTTCCCATAGCGAGCATTAATATCAGAATGACCGGTAAATGCATTTACAACCATATTTTAATTTTTGGGTTACCAGTTGCACAACAATGCACGTGCATTTGCAATATGATTCTATAGTGAAAAACATCACCTAATGGACATGATGAAATCAACACAACAAGTGATGGAAATGTACAACTATCACTGCTCGGCCATCCTGTGTTCATCAGACCAGTCAATTTCACATTCCTGCAGGATTTTTATAGCATGACAAATTCGTGATGGTACCTGCCCATTGAACCATATTGCAAATGCACAGTGACTTTGCAATATGATTATATAGTGAAAAAACATCACAAAATGGACATGATGAAGTCAACACAACGAGTGATGGAAAGGAACAACTATCACTGCCCGGCCATCCCGAGTTCATCAGGCCAGTCAATTTTGCATTTCTGCAGGATTTTTGAGCATGTCAAATTTCTTACGTCATTTGGCCCACAAAAAAATCCTTATGCACAATTTAAAAAAATATATAAAAAAATATGATAATAAAATTGGACAAAAGTATATTCATACAGTTCTTACACATGTGTAATTGACAAAAAATTGAAAGAATTTCAAAAACGGTCCAGAAAGCACTTTTTTAAGGGTGTGAAGTTTTTACAAAATTTTGACATTTTTGACTTTTGACTTTTGACTTCCTATGAAATCATATTGGAATTGGACAAAACATATTCCTTATGCGCATGTAAAAAAAAAAAAAAAAATTATGATAATAAAATTGGACAAAAGTATATTCATACAGTTCTTACACATGTGTAATTGACAAAAAATCGAAAGAATTTCGAAAAACGGTCCAGAAAGCACTTTTTTATGGGTGTGTGAAGTTTTTTACAAAATTTTGACATTTTTGACTTTTGACTTTTGACTTCCTATGAAATCATATTGGAATTGGACAAAACATATTCCTTATGCGCATGTAAAAAAAAAAAAAAAATTATGATAATAAAATTGGACAAAAGTATATTCATACAGTTCTTACACATTGTAATTGACAAAAAATCGAAAGAATTTCGAAAAACGGTCCAGAAAGCACTTTTTTATGGGTGTGTGAAGTTTTTACAAAATTTTGACATTTTTGACTTTTGACTTTGACTTCCTATGAAATCATATTGGAATTGGACAAAACATATTCCTTATGCGCATATAAAAAAAAAAAGTTTAAAAAATTATGATAATAAAATTGGACAAAAGTATATTCATACAGTTCTTACACATGTGTAATTGACAAAAAAATCGAAAGAATTTCGAAAAACGGTCCAGAAAGCACTTTTTAAGGGGTGATAAGTTTTTGAAAAAAGTTCATTTTTTCAAAATTTTACTTTTGGACATTAATTTGGGTTACATATCCAATATGAAAAACCCCGGTGGAGCGCATTTGCCCCCTGTTGAATTTTTAAAGTGTTACAACTGGCAATTACCATATGGCATTTGCAATACACTTTGGATGAATCAACGCCGAATTGGGTGGTATTGGCCAATGTGTATATGGTTTGTCCGATGCCAATGACATGCCATTCATTTTTGTCCAATACAGGGGGTATTCCTTACAGGCATCAGGAATGACCACCTTCCCCAGTGACAGATCCCTGAGAGGCCTCAGGAATGACCTCCTTCCCCAGTGACAGATCCATTGACAGGCCTCTGTTTTGACCTCCTTCCCCAGTGACAGATCCCTGACAGGCTACTCAGGAATGACCTCCTTCCCCAGTGACAGATCCCTGACAGGCCTCAGGAATTACCTCTTTCCCCAGTGCTCAGATCCCTGAGCAGGCCTCAGGAATTACCTCCTTCCCCAGTGACAGATCCCACGACAGGCCTCAGGAATTACCTCCTTCCCCCAGTGACAGATCCCCGACAGTCCTCAGGAATGATCTCCTTCCCCAGTGACAGATCCCCGACAGGCCTCAGGAATGACCTCCTTCCCCAGTGACAGATCCCTGACAGGCCCAGGAGTGACCTCCTTCCCCAGTGACAAACCCCCGACAGGTCTCAGGAATGACCTCCTTCCCAGTGACAGATGCCACCCCACAGGCCTCAGGAATGACCTCCTTCCCCAGTGACAGATCCCCAACAGGCCTCAAAATGAACTCCCTTCCCCAGCGACAGATCCCAGATAGGCCTCAGGAATGACCTCCTTCCCCAGTGACAGATCCCCGACAGGCCTCAGGAATGACCTCCTTCCCCAGTGACAGATCCCCGACAGGCCTCAGGAATGACCTCCTTCCCCAGTGACAGATCCCGGACAGGCCTCAGGAATGACCTCCTTCCCAGTGACAGATCCCTGACAGGCATCAGGAATGACCTCCTTCCCCAGTGACAGATCCCCGACAGGCCTCAGGAATGACCTCCTTCCCAGTGACAGATCCCGGACAGGCCTCAGGAATGACCTCCTTCCCCAGTGACAGATCCCTGACAGGCATCAGGAATGACCTCCTTCCCCAGTTACAGATCCCTGACAGGCCTCAGGAATGACCTCCTTCCCCAGTGACAGATCCCTGACAGGCCTCAGGAATGACCTCCTTCCCCAGTGACAGATCCCTGACAGGCCTCAGGAGTCACCTCCTTCCCCAGTGACAGATCCCATGACAGGCATCAGGAATGACCACCTTCCCCAGTGACAGATCCCTGACATACCTTAAGGGAAGAATTCGGCAGTACCTGTATGGTTAGTGAGAAAGTCCATATTGCAAATGTACGGTCCCTTACTAGACGTCCGAAATCGTTTGTAAAATTCGCGGACGGCGTCGGGCCGAGCGGCAGGGCCGGACCTACCAGGAAGTCATCAAATGAACGTTGTCGGACATTCGGTTTCCGTTTTACAAAAATAATAAGATTTATGTCATTTTTCCCATGTCCCGGAAATTCCCACAAGAGGGCATAAGCAATCATATGGCTATTGCTACAAAACATCACGATTCACGACGGGGCCTTATCTCGAAAACTGAAAATATTTAGAAGCCGAAACTCGGTGAGCGTAGGGGCGGCATAATGGGCAGTTGGCCCCGAACAAGATGGCGTCTAGGCCTCAACGGTTTTTGAGTTATGGCCATTTATCTGGGATTAAAGGTCCAAAATGAAAATAGAGAAATTATTTTTCCACTTCACGTCAAAGTCAAGGAGCCTCCGGTGTCAATAAAAAAGAACCAGCCATTTATCTATCGTCATTTAAGAGAAATCGCACAACGACACCTTGGTGATGTTCACGGATAGGTGTTTTTTTTTTTTCAACGGTTACAGATCCAGTTGCAGGTTGTTCTTACGAATCTTTTTAAAGTGTGCTGCGGAGCTCTGCGAGATTTCTGTGATTTTCTATGATTTTCTGAAATAACACACACTCACTAAACCCTCCGTAAATAACTCAGTTCTTAACGTAAAGACTTAAAACTCGGGATTCTGTAAAGGCATACCCCAATCATGATATGAGTTTATTTATAGCTTCCTGTGCCAACCGGAAGTGCCTTTAATGGTGTCACAGTGGCAGTTTCCATGGGTTAAAAAGGTCAGATCTTTTCAAAACTTCATATGTGTGACTAGGTAACCCTCATGAACTGTAAATCAGTCATTTCTCCCAGCAGATGTCAAAGAAAAGCTCTCACACGCACACACAGCAAGGATGGAGTGAAAAAGTGTGGTTCTTAAAGACACAGAGAGCAGGCAATGGCATAAACATAATGTCTAGGCCGTGCCGAGTTCAACGAGATATCCCGCTTGACCGTAGCTCGCTCGGTCTGAGCGCAGCGACCATTAGAAAAGTAGGCCCAAAATGAAGCCTGCCCCACAACGTCATTTGCTTTTGGGTGACAGTGAGAGAACCGTTAGGGTGAGAAGCACAATTCGACCTCAGGTATGTTCCTAAGGTCCTTCCGATCCGTGCAAGCCTAACGTTGACAGTGTGGCATTAACCCTTAATAGTTAAAAGATGGTGTTTACTTCAAAAAGTTTGCATTGATTTCTCTCCCCATAGGAATACATTGCCTTTACCCCTAAATTCAACCTGAAGTCTATATGGGTTATGAATGCCGTATGAACCTGTCTTTGGTAACAGTCCATCAGGCCAGTATGAGGTCTACCTGTGTTGATTCTAAGCTTCCTGGACCAACCGGAAGTGGTTAAAATCACCCTAAAAGTGTTTTTCCATTACCTGCCTGCAGTTTGATAGACATAGTGCATTCAACCCTGTGTAAATCAGTCAATTCTTAACGTAAGGACTTAAAACTCAGGATTCTGTAAAAGCATAGCCCAGTGAGGATATGTGTTGACTTATAGCTTCCTGTGCCAACCGGAAGTGCCTTAATTGGTGTCTCAGGGGCTGTTTCGAGGGGTTAAAAAAGTCAGATCTGTCCAAAACTTCATATGTGTGATTAGGCAACCCCCATGAACTGTAAATCAGTCATTTTTCCCATAAAATTTCAAAGGAAAACTAAATCACACAGACACACAACTTGGAAGGAGGGACGTATTGGGGGTTGTAGAGACAGACAGTGCCTCCAATAGTTAGCTTTGTTCGAGCTAAAAAAGAACCGTCAGACCTAGAGTTCGAAACTTTAGAAACCTGTTCTAGACCTCGGGTCGATAGTGCGTGGTGAGTTAGGTGGCTCTAGAAGGTTCTCGGACCGAGAAATAGCCTCGTACATTTGCAATGATTTCAATTCATTTTGACCATTACGAAAATGGCGACATTTAGAAAAGTCTCAGAGACACAAGACTAGGTGCATTGGAACCGGCTCGGCCCATAGAGACGGACCCCAACGTTTCGGTCCGATAGCTCATTCAAGGACCCCATAGCAAGGCATGGAAAAAGTGGATTTTCAGCACCAATTAGGGTTTTACTCGGGCACCGAAGGACCTATCGAGCCGAAACTCGGGATTCGGGGTCGCCTCACATAGGCCTTCACATAATGTCTGACCTGGACCCGCAGCTAGAACGTAACTATGTGTTTTACGTTTTTATTATGTTTTAAACTAAAGGCGCTGTGAATTATGGGCCTGCTCTGACATATATGATAGTTGGCTTCTAAATGAGTTGGAAAAAGTGGGTTTGGTGTCAATTGGTATCAGTTTGGTGTCAAAATGACATCTAATTGACTGATGGACACTGACTTGCTAGTTGACTTTTGTACATTAGCAATATGTTTAAACGGAGAGGGACCATCACCAAAAGTGACATTCTGAAATCAACCCTAACGAGCCATGGAGATGAACCAGAATCACTGCCCAGCTATCCCGAGTTCATCGGGCCAGTCAATTTCACATTCCTGCAGGATTTTTATAGCATGACAAATTCGTGATGGTACCTGCCCATTGAACCATATTGCAAATGCACAGTGACTTTGCAAAAGTGAGAAAACATAAACAAATGGACATGATGAAATCAACACAACAGGTGATGGAAATGTACAACTATCACTGCTCAGCCATCCTGTGTTCATCAGACCAGTCAATTTTGCATTTTTGAGCATGTCAAATTTCATATGGTAAATGCACATTGAAACATATTGCAAAATGCGCGTGCACTTGCAATATGATTCTATAGTGAAAAACATCACCTAATGGACATGATGAAATCAACACAACGAGTGATGGAAATGTACAACTATCACTGCTCGGCCATCCTGTGTCCATCAGACCAGTCAATTTTGCATTTTTGAGCATGTCAAATTTCATATGGTAAATGCACATTGAAACATATTGCAAATGCGCGCACTTGCAATATGATTCTATAGTGTAAAAACATCACCTAATGGACATGATGAAATCAACACAACGAGTGATGGAAATGTACAACTATCACTGCCCGGCCATCCTGTGTAGCGAGCATTAATATCAGAAGACCAGTAAATGCATTTTTACAACCATATTTCATTTTTGGGTTACCAGTTGCACAACAATGCACGTGCATTTGCAATATGATTCTATAGTGAAAAACATCACCTAATGGACATGATGAAATCAACACAACAAGTGATGGAAATGTACAACTATCACTGCTCGGCCATCCTGTGTTCATCAGACCAGTCAATTTCACATTCCTGCAGGATTTTTAGCATGACAAATTCGTGATGGTACCTGCCCATTGAACCATATTGCAAATGCACAGTGACTTTGCAAAAGTGAGAAAACATAAACAAATGGACATGATGAAATCAACACAACAGGTGATGGAAATGTACAACTATCACTGCTCAGCCATCCTGTGTTCATCAGACCAGTCAATTTTGCATTTTTGAGCATGTCAAATTTCATATGGTAAATGCACATTGAAACATATTGCAAATGCGCGTGCACTTGCAATATGATTCTATAGTGAAAAAACATCACCTAATGGACATGATGAAATCAACACAACGAGTGATGGAAATGTACAACTATCACTGCTCGGCCATCCTGTGTCCATCAGACCAGTCAATTTTGCATTTTTGAGCATGTCAAATTTCATATGGTAAATGCACATTGAAACATATTGCAAATGCGCGCGCACTTGCAATATGATTCTATAGTGTAAAAACATCACCTAATGGACATGATGAAATCAACACAACGAGTGATGGAAATGTACAACTATCACTGCCCGGCCATCCTGTGTTCCCATAGCGAGCATTAATATCAGAATGACCGGTAAATGCATTTACAACCATATTTTAATTTTTGGGTTACCAGTTGCACAACAATGCACGTGCATTTGCAATATGATTCTATAGTGAAAAACATCACCTAATGGACATGATGAAATCAACACAACAAGTGATGGAAATGTACAACTATCACTGCTCGGCCATCCTGTGTTCATCAGACCAGTCAATTTCACATTCCTGCAGGATTTTTATAGCATGACAAATTCGTGATGGTACCTGCCCATTGAACCATATTGCAAATGCACAGTGACTTTGCAAAAGTGAGAAAACATAAACAAATGGACATGATGAAATCAACACAACAGGTGATGGAAATGTACAACTATCACTGCTCAGCCATCCTGTGTTCATCAGACCAGTCAATTTTGCATTTTTGAGCATGTCAAATTTCATATGGTAAATGCACATTGAAACATATTGCAAATGCGCGCGCACTTGCAATATGATTCTATAGTGAAAAACATCACCTAATGGACATGATGAAATCAACACAACGAGTGATGGAAATGTACAACTATCACTGCTCGGCCATCCTGTGTCCATCAGACCAGTCAATTTTGCATTTTTGAGCATGTCAAATTTCATATGGTAAATGCACATTGAAACATATTGCAAATGCGCGCGCACTTGCAATATGATTCTATAGTGTAAAAACATCACCTAATGGACATGATGAAATCAACACAACGAGTGATGGAAATGTACAACTATCACTGCCCGGCCATCCTGTGTTCCCATAGCGAGCATTAATATCAGAATGACCGGTAAATGCATTTACAACCATTTTTTATTTTTGGGTTACCAGTTGCACAACAATGCACGTGCATTTGCAATATGATTCTATAGTGAAAAAACATCACCTAATGGACATGATGAAATCAACACAACAAGTGATGGAAATGTACAACTATCACTGCTCGGCCATCCTGTGTTCATCAGACCAGTCAATTTCACATTCCTGCAGGATTTTTATAGCATGACAAATTCGTGATGGTACCTGCCCATTGAACCATATTGCAAATGCACAGTGACTTTGCAAAAGTGAGAAAACATAAACAAATGGACATGATGAAATCAACACAACAGGTGATGGAAATGTACAACTATCACTGCTCAGCCATCCTGTGTTCATCAGACCAGTCAATTTTGCATTTTTGAGCATGTCAAATTTCATATGGTAAATGCACATTGAAACATATTGCAAATGCGCGCGCACTTGCAATATGATTCTATAGTGAAAAACATCACCTAATGGACATGATGAAATCAACACAACGAGTGATGGAAATGTACAACTATCACTGCTCGGCCATCCTGTGTCCATCAGACCAGTCAATTTTGCATTTTTGAGCATGTCAAATTTCATATGGTAAATGCACATTGAAACATATTGCAAATGCGCGCGCACTTGCAATATGATTCTATAGTGTAAAAACATCACCTAATGGACATGATGAAATCAACACAACGAGTGATGGAAATGTACAACTATCACTGCCCGGCCATCCTGTGTTCCCATAGCGAGCATTAATATCAGAATGACCGGTAAATGCATTTACAACCATATTTTTATTTTTGGGTTACCAGTTGCACAACAATGCACGTGCATTTGCAATATGATTCTATAGTGAAAAACATCACCTAATGGACATGATGAAATCAACACAACGAGTGATGGAAATGTACAACTATCACTGCTCGGCCATCCTGTGTCCATCAGACCAGTCAATTTTGCATTTTTGAGCATTTCAAATTTCATATGGTAAATGCACATTGAAACATATTGCAAATGCGCGCGCACTTGCAATATGATTCTATAGTGTAAAAACATCACCTAATGGACATGATGAAATCAACACAACGAGTGATGGAAATGTACAACTATCACTGCTCGGCCATCCTGTGTCCATCAGACCAGTCAATTTTGCATTTTTGAGCATTTCAAATTTCATATGGTAAATGCACATTGAAACATATTGCAAATGCGCGCGCACTTGCAATATGATTCTATAGTGTAAAAACATCACCTAATGGACATGATGAAATCAACACAACGAGTGATGGAAATGTACAACTATCACTGCTCGGCCATCCTGTGTTCCCATAGCGGGCATTAATATCAGAATGACCGGTAAATGCATTCACAACCATATTTTCATTTTTGGGTTACCAGGTGCCTATTTTCAATCACCAGTTGCACAACATGCGTATCCATCAGAATATTTTAAACAGTCCATAAAGCACTCAGGACTGCCCCCATAGATAGAGGGCCGTAGTAGGGTACTCCCATAGCGGGCATGGATAATAGGAGTCCCGGTAAATGCATTTACAACCATATTTTAATTTTTGGGTTACCAGTTGCACAACAATGCACGTGCATTTGCAATATGATTCTATAGTGAAAAACATCACCTAATGGACATGATGAAATCAACACAACAAGTGATGGAAATGTACAACTATCACTGCTCGGCCATCCTGTGTTCATCAGACCAGTCAATTTCACATTCCTGCAGGATTTTTATAGCATGACAAATTCGTGATGGTACCTGCCCATTGAACCATATTGCAAATGCACAGTGACTTTGCAAAAGTGAGAAAACATAAACAAATGGACATGATGAAATCAACACAACAGGTGATGGAAATGTACAACTATCACTGCTCAGCCATCCTGTGTTCATCAGACCAGTCAATTTTGCATTTTTGAGCATGTCAAATTTCATATGGTAAATGCACATTGAAACATATTGCAAATGCGCGTGCACTTGCAATATGATTCTATAGTGAAAAAACATCACCTAATGGACATGATGAAATCAACACAACGAGTGATGGAAATGTACAACTATCACTGCTCGGCCATCCTGTGTCCATCAGACCAGTCAATTTTGCATTTTTGAGCATGTCAAATTTCATATGGTAAATGCACATTGAAACATATTGCAAATGCGCGCACTTGCAATATGATTCTATAGTGTAAAAACATCACCTAATGGACATGATGAAATCAACACAACGAGTGATGGAAATGTACAACTATCACTGCCCGGCCATCCTGTGTTCCCATAGCGAGCATTAATATCAGAATGACCGGTAAATGCATTTACAACCATATTTTTATTTTTGGGTTACCAGTTGCACAACAATGCACGTGCATTTGCAATATGATTCTATAGTGTAAAAACATCACCTAACGGAGATGATGAAATCAACACAACGAGTGATGGAAATGTACAACTATCACTGCTCGGCCATCCTGTGTTCATCAGACCAGTCAATTTTGCATTTTTGAGCAAGGTCAAATTTCATATGGTAAATGCACATTGAAACATATTGCAAATGCACGTGCACTTGCAATATGATTATATAGTGAAAAAACATCACAAAATGGACATGATGAAGTCAACACAACGAGTGATGGAAAGGAACAACTATCACTGCCCGGCCATCCCGAGTTCATCAGGCCAGTCAATTTTGCATTTCTGCAGGATTTTTGAGCATGTCAAATTTCTTACGTCATTTGGCCCACAAAAAAATCCTTATGCACAATTTAAAAAATATATAAAAAAATATGATAATAAAATTGGACAAAAGTATATTCATACAGTTCTTACACATGTGTAATTGACAAAAAAATTGAAAGAATTTCAAAAAACGGTCCAGAAAGCACTTTTTTAAGGGTGTGTGAAGTTTTTACAAAATTTTGACATTTTTGACTTTTGACTTTGACTTCCTATGAAATCATATTGGAATTGGACAAAACATATTCCTTATGCGCATGTAAAAAAAAAAAAAAAATTATGATAATAAAATTGGACAAAAGTATATTCATACAGTTCTTACACATGTGTAATTGACAAAAAATCGAAAGAATTTCGAAAAACGGTCCAGAAAGCACTTTTTATGGGTGTGTGAAGTTTTTACAAAATTTTGACATTTTTGACTTTTGACTTTTGACTTCCTATGAAATCATATTGGAATTGGACAAAACATATTCCTTATGCGCATATAAAATTTTTTTAAAAAATTATGATAATAAAATTGGACAAAAGTATATTCATACAGTTCTTACACATGTGTAATTGACAAAAAATCGAAAGAATTTCGAAAAACGGTCCAGAAAGCACTTTTTTATGGGTGTGTGAAGTTTTTTACAAAATTTTGACATTTTTGACTTTTGACTTTTGACTTCCTATGAAATCATATTGGAATTGGACAAAACATATTCCTTATGCGCATATAAAAAAATTAAAAAAATTATGATAATAAAATTGGACAAAAGTATATTCATACAGTTCTTACACATGTGTAATTGACAAAAAAATCGAAAGAATTTCGAAAAACGGTCCAGAAAGCACTTTTTTAAGGGGTGATAAGTTTTTGAAAAAAGTTCATTTTTTCAAAATTTTACTTTTGGACATTAATTTGGGTTACATATCCAATATGAAAAACCCCGGTGGAGCGCATTTGCCCCTGTTGAATTTTTAAAGTGTTACAACTGGCAATTACCATATGGCATTTGCAATACACTTTGGATGAATCAACGCCGAATTGGGTGGTATTGGCCAATGTGTATATGGTTTGTCCGATGCCAATGACATGCCATTCATTTTTGTCCAATACAGGGGGTATTCCCTTACAGGCCTCAGGAATGACCTCCTACCCCAGTGACAGATCCCTGACAGGCCTCAGCAATGACCTCCTTCCCCAGTGACAGATCCCTGACAGGTCTCAGGAGTGACCTCCTTCCCCAGTGACAGATCCCTGACAGGCATCAGGAATGACCTCCTTCCCCAGTGACAGATCCCTGACAGGCCTCAGGAATGACCTCCTTCCCAGTGACAGATCCCTGACAGGCCTCAGGAATGACCTCCTTCCCCAGTGACAGATCCCTGACAGGCCTCAGGAATGACCTCTTTCCCCAGTGACAGATCCCCGACAGGCCTCAGGAATTACCTCCTTCCCCAGTGACAGATCCCCGACAGGCCTCAGGAATGACCTCCTTCCCCAGTGACAGATCCCCGACAGTCCTCAGGAATGACCTCCTTCCCCAGTGACAGATCCCCGACAGGCCTCAGGAATGACCTCCTTCCCCAGTGACAGATCCCTGACAGGCCTCAGGAGTGACCTCCTTCCCCAGTGACAAATCCCCGACAGGTCTCAGGAATGACCTCCATCCCCAGTGACAGATCCCCGACAGGCCTCAGGAATGACCTCCTTCCCCAGTGACAGATCCCCAACAGGCCTCAGGAATGAACTCCTTCCCCAGTGACAGATCCCAGACAGGCCTCAGGAATGACCTCCTTCCCCAGTGACAGATCCCCGACAGGCCTCAGGAATGACCTCCTTCCCCAGTGACAGATCCCGACAGGCCTCAGGAATGACCTCCTTCCCCAGTGACAGATCCCTGACAGGCCTCAGGAATGACCTCCTTCCCCAGTGACAGATCCCTGACAGGCCTCAGCAATGACCTCCTTCCCCAGTGACAGATCCCTGACAGGCCTCAGGAGTGACCTCCTTCCCCAGTGACAGATCCCTGACAGTATTCAGGAATGACCTCCTTCCCCAGTGACAGATCCCTGACAGGCCTCAGGAATGACCTCCTTCCCCAGTGACAGATCCCTGACAGGCCTCAGGAGTGACCTCCTTCCCCAGTGACAGATCCCTGACAGTATTCAGGAATGACCTCCTTCCCCAGTGACAGATCCCTGACAGGCCTCAGGAATGACCTCCTTCCCCAGTGACAGATCCCTGACAGGCCTCAGGAATGACCTCCTTCCCCAGTGACAGATCCCTGACAGGCCTCAGGAATGACCTCCTTCCCCAGTGACAGATCCCTGACAGGCCTCAGGAATGACCTCCTTCCCCAGTGACAGATCCCTGACAGGCCTCAGGAATGACCTCCTTCCCCAGTGACAGATCCCTGACAGGCCTCAGGAATGACCTCCTTCCCCAGTGACAGATCCCTGACAGGCCTCAGGAATGATCTCCTTCCCCAGTTCTTCACTTTCTTTTTCTTATTGTACTTTTCAAAGTCACTGTGGCTTTAATCTCCCTTAGAAGCAGAGGGGGAAGGGATAGTAGGTGACTTGCATTATGTTAATGAGACATTAGTGGAGTATCTGTGCCTATGTTTCCCTCTGGGGATAGAGGAATATAAGTAGCCTGTCGAAACCACTGTATGGGAGAGGCCTTCTGTTTTGGAGTCAGATGGGCATCGATGAAGATGTCACTCACGCACGCACACATATGAGTCGCTCACATATGACTCGCTCACATATGAGTCGCTCACATATGACTCGCTCACATATGACTCACTCACATATGACTCGCCCACATATGACTCGCTCACATATGAGTCGCTCACATATGACTCGCTCACATATGACTCACTCACATATGACTCGCTCACATATGACTCGCTCACATATGACTCACGCACGTATGACTCGCTCACATATGAGTCGCTCACATATTATGACTCGCCCACATATGACTCGCTCACGTATGACTCACTCACATATGACTCGCTCACATATGACACACTCACATATGACTCGCTCACATATGACTCGCCCACATATGACTCGCTCACGTATGACTCACTCACGTATGACTCACTCACATATGACTCGCTCACATATGACTCGCTCACATATGACTCACTCACATATGACTCGCTCACGTATGACTCGCTCACATATGACTCGCCCACATATGACTCGCTCACATATGACTCGCTCACATATAACTCGCTCACATATGACTCGCTCACATATGACTCGCTCACATATGACTCGCTCACATATGACTCACGCACGTATGACTCGCTCACATATGAGTCGCTCACATATTATGACTCGCCCACATATGACTCGCTCACGTATGACTCACTCACATATGACTCGCCCACATATGACTCGCTCACATATGAGTCGCTCACATATGACTCGCTCACATATGACTCGCTCACATATGACTCGCCCACATATGACTCGCTCACATATGACTCGCTCACATATGACTCGCTCACATATGACTCGCTCACATATGACTCGCTCACATATGACTCGCTCACATATGACTCGCTCACATATGACTCGCTCACATATGACTCGCTCACATATGACTCGCTCACATATGACTCGCTCACATATGACACGCTCACATATGACTCGCTCACATATGACTCGCTCACATATGACTCGCTCACATATGACTCGCTCACGTATGACTTGCTCACATATGACACGCTCACATATGACACGCTCACATATGACTCGCTCACATATGACTCGCTCACATATGACACGCTCACATATGACTCGCTCACATATGACTCGCTCACATATGACACGCTCACATATGACTCGCTCACATATGACTCGCTCACATATGACACACTCACATATGACTCGCTCACATATGACACGCTCACATATGACACGCTCACATATGACTCGCTCACATATGACTCGCTCACATATGACTCGCTCACATATGACTCGCTCACATATGACTCGCTCACATATGACTCGCTCACATATGACTCGCTCACATATGACTCGCTCACATATGACTCGCTCACATATGACTCGCTCACGTTTGACTCGCTCACATATGACTCGCTCACATATGACTCGCTCACATATGACTCGCTCACATATGACTCGCTCACGTTTGACTTGCTCACATATGACTCGCTCACATATGACTCGCTCACATATGACTCGCTCACATATGAGTCGCTCACATATGACTCGCTCACATATGACTCGCTCACATATGAGTCGCTCACATATGACTCGCTCACATATGACTCGCTCACATATGACACGCTCACGTTTGACTTGCTCACATATGACTCGCTCACATATGACTCGCTCACATATGACTCGCTCACATATGACTCGCTCACATATGACTCGCTCACATATGACTCGCTCACATATGACTCGCTCACATATGACTCGCTCACGTTTGACTTGCTCACATATGACTCGCTCACATATGACTCGCTCACATATGACTCGCTCACATATGACTCGCCCACATATGACTCGCTCACGTATGACTCGCTCACGTATGACTCGCTCACATATGACTCACTCACATATGACTCGCTCACATATGACTCGCCCACATATGACTCGCTCACATGACTCGCTCACATATGACTCGCTCACATATGACTCGCTCACATATGACTCGCTCACATGACTCGCTCACATATGACTCGCTCACATATGACTCGCTCACGTATGACTCGCCCACATATGACTCGCTCACGTATGACTCGCCCCGCCTACACAAGCTCATGCCTGCAGTAGAAGAAACTAGCTAGGAGATTCATTCAGTGAAAAGTGATTCGCTCTGCTGAAAAGGTCAGAACTGAATGTGCCCTCCTCAAGGTAGAGCAGCAGAGAGTCTCTGGAAGAGGTCTTTAACCGAGAGCAGAAAACCCATCTAAAGGATGTCAGCAGCTCTGAGGTTTAAAGACACTTCTGTTAACAGCACTTCAAAATGGGTGACCAGAGAGAGGGTGTGTGTGTGTGTGTGAGTGAGTGAGTGAGTGAGTGAGTGAGTGAGTGAGTGAGTGAGTGAGTGAGTGAGTGTGTGTGTGTGTGTGTGTGTGTGTGTGTGTGTGTGTGTGTGTGTGTGTGTGTGTGTGTGTGTGTGTGTGTGTGTGTCTCACCTTGAAGCCGATATGCCCCTTCTTGCAGCAGAGGCAGGCCAGCATGAGGAAGACGAAGGTGAAGAGACCAGAGAAGGAAACAGCCACAACCGCCAGAGAAGACGGCCAAGACATCCCACTTAGCGGAGCGCCATCTGCAAGACAGAGTTAATACAACCAGAGAGCCAATCAATATCTTTATTGACACAGTTGGGAAATTTGAAAAAAATAAAATAAAAAAGAGACTCGCATTAGGTTAATGAAGGAGTATCTGGGCCTATGCTCCCTTTGAAACAACCCAGTCATTACCATCAGACAGTCCTCCCCAATTAAGGTGCCACCAACCTCCTGTGATACAAACTGGAAACTGTTGAGCGAGAAAAACCCGGCAGCGTTGCAGTTCTTGACACAAACCGGTGCGCCTGGCACCTACTACCATACCCCCGTTCAAAGGCACTTAAATCTTTTGTCTTGCCCATTCACCCTCGGAATGGCACACATACACAATCCATGTCTCGATTATCTCAAGGCTTAAAAATCATTCTTGAACCTGTCTCCTTCCTCTTCATCTACACTGATTAAAGGTAATTTAACATCAATAAGGGATCATAGCTTTGACCTGGATTCACCTGGTCAGTCAGTCATGGAAAGAGCAGGTGTTCCTCATGTTTTGTACACTCAGTGTATATACACATAAGATACATAGTGAGATTGGTTACAGTGATTAAAAGGATCCGATAGTAGCAGCGATCGTGCAGAAGAAGAAGCCAGACGGAACGTCACGCTGCGGAGGCACTAGCATCTTCTTCTACCAAAGACATGAGTTATTCCTGGTCATTTAGCAGACGCTCTTTTCCAGATCGGTTACGGCTTAGTGCCTTGCTAATGGGCATGATATAATGTAGTGTACTACCCTTTGGGCCCTGGTCTAAAGTAGTGCACTGCCCTTTGGGCCCTGGTCTAAAGTAGTGTACTACCCTTTGGTCCCTGGTCTAAAGTAGTGCACTACCCTTTGGTCCCTGGTCTAAAGTAGTGCACTACCCTTTGGTCCCTGGTCTAAAGTAGTGCACTACCCTTTGAGCCCTGGTATAAAGTAGTGCACTACCCTTTGGGCCCTGGTCTAAAGTAGTGCACTACCCTTTGGGCCCTGGTCTAAAGTAGTGCACTACCCTTTGGGCCCTGGTCTAAAGTAGTGCACTACCCTTTGGTCCCTGGTCTAAAGTAGTGCACTACCCTTTGGGCCCTGGTCTAAAGTAGTGCACTACCCTTTGAGCCCTGGTATAAAGTAGTGCACTACCCTTTGAGTCCTGGTCTAAAGTAGTGCACTACCCTTTGAGCCCTGGTCTAAAGTAGTGCACTACCCTTTGAGCCCTGGTCTAAAGTAGTGCACTACCCTTTGAGCCCTGGTCTAAAGTAGTGCACTGCCCTTTGGGCCCTGGTCTAAAGTAGTGCACTGCCCTTTGGGCCCTGGTCTAAAGTAGTGTACTACCCTTTGGTCCCTGGTCTAAAGTAGTGCACTACCCTTTGGTCCCTGGTCTAAAGTAGTGCACTACCCTTTGGTCCCTGGTCTAAAGTAGTGCACTACCCTTTGAGCCCTGGTATAAAGTAGTGCACTATAGTGAACCGTGCCATTTCAGACACAATCTACAGTACTTTCACTGTCTAATTGTGATGTAAGGTGAAACACAAACACAAACACACACACACGCACGATGTAAGACGAAATGGAATTACGCTGAAATATGAATTAAAGTTCTGAGTTGATGTTGGTGAATTTCTCTCACTTTACGTTATAATCTGAATGTTGCATTGACTAATTTACAAGCGTTTCGCTACACTCGCATTAACATCTGCTAACCATGTGTATGTGCATGTGACCAATAACATCTGCTAACCATGTGTCTGTCACCAATAACATCTGCTAACCATGTGTCTGTCACCAATAACATCTGCTAACCATGTGTCTGTCACCAATAACATCTGCTAACCATGTGTCTGTGACCAATAACATCTGCTAACCATGTGTCTGTCACCAATAACATATGCTAACCATGTGTCTGTCACCAATAACATCTGCTAACCATGTGTATGTGACCAATAACATCTGCTAACCATGTGTCTGTCACCAATAACATCTGCTAACCATGTGTCTGTCACCAATAACATCTGCTAACCATGTGTCTGTCACCAATAACATCTGCTAACCATGTGTATGTGACCAATAACATCTGCTAACCATGTGTCTGTCACCAATAACATCTGCTAACCATGTGTCTGTCACCAATAACATCTGCTAACCATGTGTCTGTCACCAATAACATCTGCTAACCATGTGTCTGTCACCAATAACATCTGCTAACCATGTGTATGTGACCAATAACATCTGCTAACCATGTGTCTGTCACCAATAACATCTGCTAACCATGTGACCAATAACATCTGCTAACCATGTGTATGTGACCAATAACATCTGCAATAACATCTCATGTGTATGTGACCAATAACATCTCATGTGTATGTGACCAATAACATCTCATGTGTATGTGACCAATAACATCTCATGTGTATGTGACCAATAACATCTCATGTGTATGTGACCAATAACATTTCATGTGTATGTGATATATATAATATATCTGGTTGTTGTCAGTGAGCCTTAACATGTATATTTTACACAACACGGGGTTGAGAGGGACAGCGGTCGCCACAGAGACAGATTGAGGATTTACAGCCTTCAGCTGGAAATCTCCTCTGTCGGTCCATGTCAAACACACACACGCATTCACACACTGTAATATTTGTGTTGTGGAGAAATGACCAGGCAGGAGACGGGAGTACAGTTAGTTTTCGTTTAGTCTACACAAGTTTGAAGGTACAATGGGGGGGTACCAAAGCCAGGGCTGAACAGAGCTCTCCATTAATACTGAAGGAGGGTCTCAGATATTAATAGAGCTAATACAGCCTTTATTGAGAGACCAGGGGAGAGAAGGGAGGGCAGAGAAGAGACAGAGGGGTCTAAGAGAGACATTGAAGACAGAGGAGACAGAAGAGAAGAGGAGACGGGGGAGACAGGGAGGACAGAGGAGAGAGAGGAGACAGAGGAGAGAGAGAGAGAGAGAGAGAGGAGACAGAGGAGACAGAGGAGAGAGAGGACAGAGGAGAGAGAGGAAACAGAGAGAGAGAGACAGAGGAGAGAGGAGAGAGAGAGGAGACAGAGGAGAGAGAGGGGACAGAGGAGAGAGAGGAGACAGAGGAGAGAGAGGAAACAGAGGAGAGAGAGACAGAGAGAGAGGAGAAACAGAGGAGAGAGAGGAGACAGAGGAGAGAGAGGAGAGAGAGGAGAGAGAGGAGAGAGAGGGAACAGAGGAGAGAGAGGAAACAGAGGAGAGAGAGGAAACAGAGAGGAGAGAGAGGGAACAGAGGAGAGAGAGGAAACAGAGGAGAGAGAGAGGGAACAGAGGAGAGAGAGGGAACAGAGGAGAGAGAGGAAACAGAGGAGAGAGAGGGAACAGAGGAGAGAGAGGGAACAGAGGAGAGAGAGGGAACAGAGGAGAGAGAGAACAGAGGAGAGAGAGGAAACAGAGGAGAGAGAGGGGACAGAGGAGAGAGAGAGAGCAGAGGAGAGAGAGGAAACAGAGGAGGAGACAGAGGAGAGGAGACAGAGGAGAGAGAGGAGACAGAGGAGAGAGAGGAAACAGAGAGAGAGAGAGGAGACAGAGGAGAGAGGAGACAGAGGAGAGAGAGGGGACAGAGGAGAGAGAGGAACAGAGGAGAGAGAGGAGACAGAGGAGAGAGAGGAGACAGAGGGAGAGAGGAACAGAGGGGAGAGAGAGGAGACAGAGGAGAGAGAGGAGACAGAGGAGAGAGAGGAGACAGAGGAGAGAGAGGAGACAGAGGAGAGAGAGGAAACAGAGGAGAGAGAGGAGACAGAGGGAGAGAGAGGAAACAGAGGAGAGAGAGGAGACAGAGAGAGAGAGAGGAGACAGAGGAGAGAGAGGAGACAGAGGAGAGAGAGGAGAGAGGGAGAGAGGAGGAGAGAGAGGAAACAGAGGAGAGAGAGGAGACAGAGGGAGAGAGAGGAGACAGAGGAGAGAGAGGAAACAGAGGAGAGAGAGGAGACAGAGGAGAGAGAGGAGAGAGAGGAGAGAGAGGAGAGAGAGGAAACAGAGGAGAGAGAGGAGACAGAGGAGAGAGAGGAGACAGAGGAGAGAGAGGAGACAGAGGAGAGAGGGAGACAGAGGAGAGAGAGGAAACAGAGGAGAGAGAGGAGACAGAGGAGAGAGAGGAGACAGAGAGAGAGAGGAGAGGAGAGAGAGGAAACAGAGGAGAGAGAGGAGAGAGAGGAGAGGAGACTGAGAGAGAGGAGACAGAGGAGAGAGAGGAGACAGAGGGAGAGAGGAAACAGAGGAGAGAGAGGAGACAGAGGAGAGAGAGGAAACAGAGGAGAGAGAGAGACAGAGAGAGAGAGGAGACAGAGGAGAGAGAGGAGACAGAGGAGAGAGAGGAAACAGAGGAGAGAGAGGAAACAGAGGAGAGAGAGGAGACAGAGGAGAGAGAGGAGACAGAGGAGAGAGAGGAGACATGGAGGGGACAGAGGAGAGAGAGGAGACAGAGGAGAGAGAGGAAACAGAGGAGAGAGAGGAGACAGAGGAGAGAGAGGAGACAGAGGAGAGAGGAGACAGAGGAGAGAGAGGAAACAGAGGAGAGAGAGGAGACAGAGGAGAGAGAGGAAACAGAGGAGAGAGAGGAGACAGAGGAGAGAGAGGAAACAGAGGAGAGAGAGGAGACAGAGGAGAGAGAGGAAACAGAGGAGAGAGAGGAGACAGAGGAGAGAGAGGAGACAGAGGAGAGAGGAGACAGAGGAGAGAGAGAAACAGAGGAGAGAGAGGAGACAGAGGAGAGAGAGGAGACAGAGGAGAGAGAGGAGACAGAGGAGAGAGAGGAGACAGAGGAGAGAGGAAACAGAGGAGAGAGAGGAGACAGATGAGAGAGAGGAGACAGAGGAGAGAGAGGAAACAGAGGAGAGAGAGGAAACAGAGGAGAGAGAGGAGACAGAGGAGAGAGAGGAGACAGAGGAGAGAGAGGAGACAGAGGAGAGAGAGGAGACAGAGGAGAGAGAGGAGACAGAGGAGAGAGAGGAGACAGAGGAGAGAGAGGAGACAGAGGAGAGAGAGGAAACAGAGGAGAGAGAGGAGACAGAGGAGAGAGAGGAGACAGAGGAGAGAGAGGAGACAGAGGAGAGAGAGGAGACAGAGGAGAGAGAGGAGACAGAGGAGAGAGAGGAGACAGAGGAGAGAGAGGAAACAGAGGAGAGAGAGGAGACAGAGGAGAGAGAGGAGACAGAGGAGAGAGAGGAAACAGAGGAGAGAGAGGAGACAGAGGAGAGAGAGGAGACAGAGGAGAGAGAGGAGACAGAGGAGAGAGAGGAGACAGAGGAGAGAGAGGAAACAGAGGAGAGAGAGGAGACAGAGGAGAGAGAGGAAACAGAGGAGAGAGAGGAGACAGAGGAGAGAGAGGAAACAGAGGAGAGAGAGGAGACAGAGAGAGAGGAGAGAGAGGAGAGAGAGGAGAGAGAGGAAACAGAGGAGAGAGAGGAGACAGAGGAGAGAGAGGAGACAGAGGAGAGAGAGGAAACAGAGGAGAGAGAGGAGACAGAGGAGAGAGAGGAGAGAGAGAGAGAGAGGAGAGAGGAAACAGAGGAGAGAGAGGAGACAGAGGAGAGAGAGGAGACAGAGGAGAGAGAGGAGACAGAGGAGAGAGAGGAGACAGAGGAGAGAGAGGAAACAGAGGAGAGAGAGGAGACAGAGGAGAGAGAGGAGACAGAGGAGAGAGAGGAAACAGAGGAGAGAGAGGAGACAGAGGAGAGAGAGGAGAGAGAGGAGAGAGAGGAGAGAGAGGAAACAGAGGAGAGAGAGGAGACAGAGGAGAGAGAGGAGACAGAGGAGAGAGAGGAGACAGAGGAGAGAGAGGAAACAGAGGAGAGAGAGGAGACAGAGGAGAGAGAGGAGACAGAGGAGAGAGAGGAGACAGAGGAGAGAGAGGAGACAGAGGAGAGAGAGGAAACAGAGGAGAGAGAGGAGACAGAGGAGAGAGAGGAGACAGAGGAGAGAGAGGAGACAGAGGAGAGAGAGGGGACAGAGAGAGAGAGGAGACAGAGAGAGAGAGGAAACAGAGGGAGAGAGGAGACAGAGGAGAGAGAGAGACAGAGAGAGAGGAGACAGAGGAGAGAGAGGAAACAGAGGAGAGAGAGGAGACAGAGGAGAGAGAGGAAACAGAGGAGAGAGAGGAGACAGAGGAGAGAGAGGAAACAGAGGAGAGAGAGGAGACAGAGGAGAGAGAGGAAACAGAGGAGAGAGAGGAGACAGAGGAGAGAGAGGAGACAGAGGAGAGAGAGGAGACAGAGGAGAGAGAGGAAACAGAGGAGAGAGAGGAGACAGAGGAGAGAGAGGAGACAGAGGAGAGAGAGGAGACAGAGGAGAGAGAGGAGACAGAGGAGAGAGAGGAAACAGAGGAGAGAGAGGAGACAGAGGAGAGAGAGGAGACAGAGGAGAGAGAGGAAACAGAGGAGAGAGAGGAAACAGAGGAGAGAGAGGAGACAGAGGAGAGAGAGGAGACAGAGGAGAGAGAGGAGACAGAGGAGAGAGAGGAGACAGAGGAGAGAGAGGAGACAGAGGAGAGAGAGGAAACAGAGGAGAGAGAGGAGACAGAGGAGAGAGAGGAAACAGAGGAGAGAGAGGAGACAGAGGAGAGAGAGGAGACAGAGGAGAGAGAGGAGACAGAGGAGAGAGAGGAGACAGAGGAGAGAGAGGAGACAGAGGAGAGAGAGGAAACAGAGGAGAGAGAGGAGACAGAGGAGAGAGAGGAAACAGAGGAGAGAGAGGAGACAGAGGAGAGAGAGGAGACAGAGGAGAGAGAGGAGACAGAGGAGAGAGAGGGGACAGAGAGAGAGAGGAAACAGAGGAGAGAGAGGAGACAGATGAGAGAGAGGAGAGAGTGGAGACAGAGGAGAGAGAGGAAACAGAGGAGAGAGAGGAGACAGAGGAGAGAGAGGAGACAGAGGAGAGAGGAGACAGAGGAGAGAGAGGAAACAGAGGAGAGAGAGGAGACAGAGGAGAGAGAGGAGACAGAGGAGAGAGAGGAGACAGAGAGAGAGGAAACAGAGGAGAGAGAGGAGACAGAGGAGAGAGAGGAGACAGAGGAGAGAGGAGACAGAGGAGAGAGAGGAAACAGAGGAGAGAGAGGAGACAGAGGAGAGAGAGGAGACAGAGGAGAGAGAGGAAACAGAGGAGAGAGAGGAGACAGAGGAGAGAGAGGAGACAGAGGAGAGAGAGGAGACAGGGGAAAAGAGGAGACAGGGGGGACAGAGGAGAGAGAGGAGACAGGAGGGACAGATGAGACAGAGGAGAGAGAGGAGACAGGGGGAAAAGAGGAGACAGGAGGGACAGAGGAGAGAGAGGAGACACGAGGGACAGAGGAGACAGAGGAGAGAGAGGAGACAGGAGGGACAGAGGAGACAGTGGAGAGAGGAAACAGAGGAGAGAGAGAGGAGATATTGGAGACAGAGCGAGATAGGAGCCTGCCCTACAGTTGATAAACATCAGAAGGTCTACATTATATTGGACTGATGTGTGGTTGGAAGCCTAGCTGGGTTTAGCTGCAGACATGCGTGCGCGTGTGTGTGTGTGTGTGTGTGTGTGTGTGTGTGTGTGTGTGTGTGTGTGTGTGTGTGCGTGCGTGCGTGCGTGCGTGCGTGCGTGCGTGCGTGACCATGTGAGTGCAACGGCTGTTGGAAGGAGTGGAGGACCAAGGTGCAGTGTTCATCTTTATTATCTGAACTGAACACCGACAAACCAAAATAACCAAGAGAATGAACAAAAACCCGAAACAGTTCTGTCAGGTGCAGAAAGACACAAAACAGAAAACAACTACCCACAAAACCCATGTGTGAAAAAGCCTCTGAGTGTGTTTCTCAATCAGAGACAACGATAGACAGCTGTCCCTGATTGAGAACCACACCCGGCCAAACAACAATGAAATACAAAACATAGAAAATGAACATAGAATGTCCACCCTAGTCACACCCTGGCCTAACCAAAATAGAGAATCTATTTACCTCTCTATGGCCAGGGTGTGACAGTGAGTGACATGTTGTTCAACAGACCAGTTAATGAAAACACCATTCACCACTATTACCATCTAATATGTGTCAACAATAAATAAATTACTAGACACACACACACACACACACACACACACACACACACACACACACACACACACACACACACACACACACACACACACACACACACACACACACACACACACACACACACACACACACACACACACACACACACACACACACACAGTACATACACAATGCCTCTGTGTTGCGTTGTGGTTGGCTAGCTGGAGGAGATGTATGGGATTGACTCTCTCTCCACTAATGAAGCCAGTGCAGATGGAGAATACCCCTGACCTGCTCTGTTCTGTACTGAACATAGATCCTAAGAAAGACAAGACGCTGTCAGCTCCCTAAAGGGAGACAGAGAAATACAACAGGCACATCGCTCCATTTGGTGTTCTGGTATTTTATTAGGATCTTCGTTAGCTGTGGCAAAAACAGCAGCTACTCTTACTGTGGTCCACAGTACATGAAACAGGACTTTATACAGGACATTTAACAGACAAGAACAGCTGAAGGACAGAACTACATACATTTCAACACGTAGCCGACATATCAGTACAAACACACAAACTATCTGGGTCAAAGGTCAAACAGGGGGAGAGGCGTTGGTGTTGCCTCATCTGTTTGCTGTTCATTTGAGTAATATGAGATGGATTTCTTGAAATTGTTCTGGATTTGTGGTCTGTGTCAGACCTGTGTTAGTTGACTATGCAAACAATTTGGGACTTTTCAACACATGAATGTGTCTTATATAAAGAAGAAGTGATGCAGTCAGTCTCTCCTCAACTCTTACCCAATAGAGACTAGCATGCATAGTATTTATATCAGCCCTGTGATTACAGTGAAGAGCAAGACGTGCCGTTCTGTTCTGGACCAGCTGCAGCTTAACTACATCTGAAGCACAGCCCTCATGAGAGGTTAGCCATTCTCAGAGAGAGCACTAATTCTTTTAAGAAAGGAGAGTGAGGAAAAAGAGAGAGATGGGGAGAGAGAGAGAGTGAGAGAGGTACATGAGAGAGAGAGGTACATGAGAGAGAGAGGTAAAAGAGAGAGAGAGCGATACATGAGAAAGAGAGAGAGAGGGGTACATGAGAGAGAGAGGTACATGACAGAGAGAGAGAAAGAGAGAGAGAGAGAGAGAGAGAGTGACAGACAGAGAGATACAGACAGAGAGAGAGAGAGAGAGAGACAGACAGACAGAGAGATGCAGACAGAGAGAGAGAGAGAGAGAGACATATGCCCCCAGGCACAACTATGACAACATAACCAACAAAAACAGGTCACAACTCCTGCAGCTCTGTCGCACGCTGGGTATGTGCGGTAGGTATGTGTGGTAGGCTTCGAGGGGACTCCTATGATAGGTACATCTATAGCTCATCTCTTGGCAGTAGAACTGTAGACTACTTTATCACTGACCTCAACCCAGAGTCTCTCAGAGCGTTCACAGTCAGCCCACTGACACCCCTATCAGACCACAGCAAAATCACAGTCTAATTGAACAGAGCAATACTCAATCATGAGGCATCAAAGCCAAAGGAACTGAGTAACATTAAGAAATGCTATAGATGGAAGTAATGCAGTTTGGAAACCTACCATAAAACAATTAGGCAACAACAAATTCAATCCCTTTTAGACAATTTCCTGGGTAAAACGTTCCACTGTAATAGTGAAGGTGTAAACTTGGCAGTAGAACATCTTCACAGTATATTTCACCTCTCAGCTTCCCTGTCAAATCTAAAAATCTCAAATAGAAAACCCGAAGAAAATGAACAACAATGACAAATGGTTTGATGAAGAATGCAAAAATCTAAGAACTGGAAAACCTGAGTCTCACCCTTCACTATGGTGAATCACTAAAACAATAGAAAAATACAATATGGAGAAAGAAGGAAATGCAAATCAGAAATCAGCTGAATGTAATGGAAAAATATACAGACTAAACACTTCTGGGAAAATTGGAAAACAATAAACAAACAACAACACAAAGAGTTATGTATCCAGAAAAGGAGATGTCTGGGTAAACCACTTCTCCAATCTTCTTGGCCCCATAACAAAGAATAAAGAGCAAAAACATAGACATTATCAAATACAAATCAACTATTAAAGACTAACTGAACCCACTGGATTCTCCAATTACATTGAATGAAATACAGGACAAAATACAAACCCTCCAACCCAAAAAGGCCTGTGGTGTTGATGGTATCCTTAATGAAATTATAAAATATACAGACAACAAATTCCAATTGGCTATACTTAAACTCTTCAACATTATCCTTAACTCTGGCATCTTCCCCAATATTTGGAACCAAGGACTGATCACCCCAATCCACAAAAGTGGAGACAAATTTGACCCCAACAACTACCGTGGAATATGCGTCAACAGTAACCTTGGGAAAATCCTCAGCATTATCATTAACAGCAGACTCGTACATTTCCTCAATGAAAACGATGTACTGAGCAAATGTCAAAATGGCTTTTTACCAAATTACCGTACAACAGACCACGTATTCACCCTGCACACCCTAATTGACAACCAAACAAACCAAAACAAAGGCAAAGTCTTCTCATGCTTTGTTGATTTCAAAAAAGCCTTCGACTCAATTTGCCTTCTTTATACAAATTGATGGAAAGTGGCGTTGGGGGTAAAACATACAACATTTTTATTTGACCTTTATTTAACTTGGCAAGTCAGTTAAGAACAAATTCTTATTTTCAATGACAGCCTAGGAACAGTAGGTTAACTGCCTGTTCAGGGGCAGAATGACAGATTTGTACCTTGTCAGCTCGGGGGATTTGAACTTGTAACCTTTGGGTTACTAGTCCAAACGCTCTAAACACTAGGCTACCCTGCCGGTTGGCTGATTGATAGCTGGTAACGAGTTACCTAGCTAGCTTCAGTTGAGGTATTCCAGTTCGGAGGTAAATAGAAATACTTTAGAAAAAAAAAAAAGCCAAATTGGATTTATACCAAAACACGACTGATCATATTTACACCCTACAGACCCTGATAGATCAACATGTCCACCAAAATAATACCAAAATATACGCTTGCTTTATCAACTTCCAAAAAGCATTTGATTCTATTTGGCATACAGGACTGTTCTACAAAGTTATTGAAAGTGTTGTAGGGGGTAAAACACATGACATAATTAAATCAATGTATACCGGCAATATGTGCAACATTAACATTGGCAAAGAAAATAACAGAATTCTTTAACCAGGAGCGGGGCCTTCGCCAGGGTTGCAATCTGAGCCCTGCACTCTTCAATATTTACATTAACGAATTGGCCACTGTTCTAGAAATATCCTCAGCCCCTGGTGTGTTATGTCTCCAGATGACAATTCAGAATGGCCTACAAGAGCCTGGACCTGCTAGCAGTACTACCAGACCTTCTGGCAGTAAACCCCACAGATGACCTGGATGCCTGCTGTCACCCACAGCACATGGACCTACAGCAGCAGAGCCTGCCAGACCTGGGCCCTGGCAGCAAACCCCCACAGCAGTAGGGCCTGCCAGACCTGGGCCCTGGCAGTAAACCCCAAAACGACTAAAATAATGATTTTCCAGAGAAGATCCAGATCTCAGGGAATTTGACCAAAGTTCTCAATTGGTATAAATTGGTATAAAATATATAGAGTACTGCACACACTACAATTACTTAGGTTTCAAAATAAGCTAAGCTGGACACCTTAATGATGCAGTGAATGAACTGAGAGAGAAAGCACGCAGGGCATTCCACGCCATTAAAAAACACATTCAAATTGAAATACCTATTAAAATTTGGCTAAAACTAATTAAAGGTGTCATTGAACCAATTGCACTTTATGGCAGCAGGGTAGCCTAGTGGTTAGAGCATTGGACTAGTAACCGGAAGGTTGCAAGTTGCAAGTTAAACCCCCTGTCGTTCTGCCCCTGAACAGGCAGTTAACCCACTGTTCCTAGGCTGTCATTGAAAATAAGAATAAGAAAATAAGAATTTGTTCTTAACTGACTTGCCTAAGGTAAAATAAAATGGGGACAAACACCGCATTGGAACCCTGCATTCAGATTTCTGTAAGATTCTCCTACATGTCCAGAGGAAAACTACAAACAATGCATGCAGGGCAGAATTATGCCAAAATCCACTAATAATACAAACTTTAAAAAACAAACATCTAAAATACACTGACCCCACTCTCATATCATTACCAAGCCCTGCAATGCCAAGAGCTGAGCAAAGAAAAGAGTCCCCTCA